>NW_020328637.1:0-21548 GCF_001858045.2 Oreochromis niloticus
CAGGCCTGAGTGTGTCTAGTAACACTGAACTGAGGTTTCCAAAATTGGTTAATCACAGTTAACTCGTGATTTAACAAGAGGGGCAATTTGTTTTTACACGGACCAGGGGGGTTGGATAATCTTCTCCCTAATCTATGAATCATCATTTAAACACTGCATTTTGTATTAACTTGTCTTATCTGTGTCTAATATTAAAATGTGTTTGATGATCTGAAACATGTAAGTGTGATAAATATGCAAAACACTAGGAAACCAGGAAGGGGGCAAACACCTTTTCACATCACTGTAGACGTGATTACAGAATACCTTTTACATCCTGGATTACAATAGGATATCCATCAACGGCAGATACGGTCTCCATGACACACAGATACTGGAGTGGTCTGAGAGAAAGGAATCTGTGTCTCTGGACCAAAATGACTGTACGTTGTAGTGCTGTAGAAACAATACTGCCCACAAACCTTGATGTTTCTATATGTGGAAACCTTCAAGTATGCATATCTCCTGTAAGGGTAAAGTAATGGACATTTTGCACTTTTTGCATGTAAGCCTGTCGGTCTTAACTGGAAGTTGCACTTGAGCTGTCTTGGCATCTTTCCCTTGTTTGACTCACCAGTTTTGCCCTGAGCTGAACCGCTGCTCCTTCTCTGTTGTGGTACTCAGCGGTGACCAAGATGCTGTAAGTGCATCTGGCTGCAGTGACTCCAGCATCACCTGCTTCTCTCCACCAGGACCAGCACCTGCAGACAACAAACAACACTATCATCCCAACACAGTCAGAACTCATTTAAAGTTTTGGGACTTGTGGAATTTCTGGAATTCTGACACATGACAGCCGGCTGAGCCCAGAAGAGGTGAAGATGTGATGACTACGACCACTCACAGTGTGATCTGGCTATCAGCTCCAGTCATGCTGTGTAGGACACGTGATACTGGAGGACATGAGCATTGGGAGTACCCAACTGATCACCATGCTGACGGCAGTCTCATCAGAAAGCGTGAGGCTGGTTGGGCCTCCACCAGAGCCTGCAGCAACATAAAGAGATAAAGTACCACAGCTAACGACACTTAACACTCACTTTCTTCCTTTATAGGAGGAAATTATTTTGGCAGCAGAGCAAAGTGTTTTTTTTAGAAATAAATGTAAAGTATAACAGAGAATTTGATACTTTGATTTGATACTTTAACCTCACTACATTTATTTCATAGCTCAGAGTTCTAGTTACTCAAAGATGAGAATTTAGATGTGAAATTTAACCTTTAAGTGACTAGTACTTTGAGAACTGCCATCAATTACACAATGAAGTTCATTGACGTACAGGTTATTGTATTAGTAATGCTATATTGTACATAGAGACACAATATGACAGAATATGACTGCTGCTAATGTGACTTAGGTAAATGGTTTCAGGCTCTCCCCTCCTGAGTTTGAGAAATGTTCAGGATCAGAAAATGTGTGACTCACAGGTGCTGTAGCATACGGCCACAGCTTCACTCTGAGCTCCATCTCCATAGAGTGCAGACAGTGATATCTGATGCTCCTTAAGACACAGGACAACAGTTTATTGAGACATTGTATTTTTTACTTCATAATATGTACTCCAACAGTCCAATAGTTCTTCCCCACCTGTCTCAGGTCGCCTCCACTTAGTGAGGTAAGAAACATCATCATCAGCTGCAGCTTCCCAGCGCACCGTGATGTCACTGTCTGAGAAATTAGTTACCCTAAGGTCAGAAGGAGGAGGCACCTTCACTAGAAGAAAAGAATAATGTGTATGGGAATTTTTTAAAAATGAGAAAGCTACATTTTGACATCTTTCATTATTATTATTATTAATAACATTTACAGTACTGTGCAAAAGTCGTGAGCCACACGCTGAAGTATTTCTTTGGACATTATCTGGTTTTTCCACTCCTTTTTAGTCCAGTTCTTGTACCTGACCATTTTCTGAGTAATGTTTTTGTTTGTTTGTTTTTTGTTTGTGTAAACACTTGGCACTGACCATTGTTGGAGAATTAAAAAGCACCTAAGTCAAGGAATGTGTGTGCACATAACAGAAAACTTGGGAAAGAACCAATTTTAAATCTTTAAGCACTTTGTTACTAGCGGCCTGTCACAAAAACACTTTTTGTATAGTGTTTTGTTTTTTGTTTTTTTTTTTTAAATCTTGTGAATAAAATGTATACAAATGTGTGTGATTAATCACAATGTGTTAGTGTGTAATCACCCTGAGACATGCATGCCTGTCTGCTAGCGTCAGATCTAAAGCCATTTCTGATTTGGAGATGCAGGCTGCAGATTCTGTCCAGATTATCCCAGCTCTCGTCACTAAGCATCCAGTCTTCACTTATCAAATGTGTAAAATTCAAGGCTGGTCCTTAAAAGCTCCCAACAAGGCAAAAACTGTGAATCTAACCAAAAGTGTATTTCCTGTTTCTCCCACATATTGGATTCCACAGTTCCTACAAGTGATCAAATATACACAGTTTTTAGATCTTGGAGTCCCTTTGCACAGTGATAGAAAAACATTACCATTGGAATAACTGCC
The DNA here is from genome assembly GCF_001858045.2 of Oreochromis niloticus. Lineage (NCBI taxonomy): Eukaryota > Metazoa > Chordata > Actinopteri > Cichliformes > Cichlidae > Oreochromis > Oreochromis niloticus. The sequence goes on from NW_020328637.1 coordinate 2,550, forward strand.
CACCCACTTGTGCTGCTGGAAAAATTGCCCTGATCTCTGCGCTTAGGCTCAGAGAGAGGTGAGATTTTAGCCTTTACAAGGAGATCACCCAGGTTTTTGTTCCTCCTGAAGGCTGCAATTGCCTTGTGATCCTGAAGCATATGTGTGTCCTGAGTGAACCTTTGAAAGTTGCTCTTGATAACTCTGACCAATTTGCAGGTGGAGGGAGAATATGTGATCACCACTGGGATGAGGGGAGAAACATCAATTGGCTTGGTCTGCAAGAATGAATTGAAACATTTTCTTAAAAAGGACCAACAGTACCCCCTAGTGGAGAGAGCTGAGAATAAAATCTTGACTGCTTCCCCCAAATCACTCTGTTGAGTGCAGATCCTGTGAAATCTCAGTAATTGGGATTTAATTATCCCTGCAAATGTGTGTTTTGGGTGAAAACTTGTTCTGAACAGTAAGGCATGTGTATCTGTAGGTTTGAAAAAGACTTTAACATCTAATTTGTGGTGATTCGGGAAATTTGGGCCCTTAAATGTAGTTGTGTCTAAAAAATCAATTGAGGATTTATTAATGGTGGATTTCAGTTTGATGGAAGCATTATGGTCATTAAGAGTCCTCAAAACACCTCAAAGTCTCGCTCAGGATGTTGCCAAATCCCCCAGGTATCATCCAAGAATCGATAATAATATAATGGCTTTTTAACACATTTCTCCAATGCAGAGGTCTCCCACTCTGCCATGAAGATGTTGGCATAGGCTGGGGCAAAGTTTTCCCCCATTGCCGTACCCTTAATCTGTAAATAGAATTCCCCGTTGAACTCAAAATCATTCCTCATGAGGTTTATTTCCAATAATTGTAACAGTTCTTTATCTGGTCTTCTCTTATCTGGATATTTTTGAAAGATTCTCCTTATGGAGTTGATTCCCTCTCTAATGTCTATATTTGTATAGAGGCTGTCAATATCAATGGAAAATAAAAAAGCATCAACGGGGACTTCTATTTGTTTCACTTTCTCTACACTGTGGGCGTAAAAGTCCACTGCTGAAGGAGCTGCTCAGTGCTCGTACAGTCTCATGCAGGGGGTGGGAGGTGTTGTCCATGATGGATGTTAGCTTAGACAACATCCTCTCCTCCCCAACCTGCTCGATGGACTTCAGCGGACAGTCCAGGACAGAGCTGGCCCTCCTGACCAGCTTGTTGAGTTTCCCCCTGTCCCTCTCTGCCATTCCACCACTCCAGCAGACCACAGCACAGAAAATAGCAGACGCCACCACAGTGTCATAAAATGTCCTTAGGAGCATCCTGTTCACCCCAAAGGATCTCAGCCGCCGTAGCAGGTGGAGACGACTTGGACCCAGTAGAGTGGTTGAAGGAAAAGGAAAACGGGGACAGGTGAGGTGCATTTCATGTCCCCGGTGCTATGGGGGGTTGCAGAGAGGTGTGACGAGCTCTGGTGGATGGGGGAGGGAAGTGCTACTGAATCAAACCTGTTAAACAACTGGTTCAGTCTGTTAGCCAGAACCTGGTCTCCAGACTCTGGACCCCCTCCGCTCACAGTGCTCCGTCCAGTGATGGTGTTCAGTCCTCTCCACACACCTCTGGTGTTGCTCTGCTGGAGCTGCTCCTCCACCTTCCTCCTAAAAGGAAGCATTACATTTAGAAAATAAAATACTTATTTTATATTTGTTTGTATTTTTTGTAAGATAATACGCTATATACACGGAGTTTATCTGGACGTAGTGTTTTCAGTGTCATCCAAGTGACTCTAGAGGATGAAAACCTGTTGGAGTGTGTGCTAATGTCTATAGCAGGGGTGTCCAAACTACGGCCCGCGGCCCATTTTTAATTGGCCCGCAAGAAATTTTATAAATAGAATAGAATATGGCCCGCACTTCAACTTTTGCTTGAGTGTATTGCACTTCTTAGTTTTAACACCAGGGGAAGCTACTGTTGATCAAGGCAGTTGCTCCACCAAAAAGGACAATAAGGTAGAAAGTGAGTGCAGAAAATTTCAGACACGGTGGGAGAGTGAATATTTCTTCAAAGAATTCAAGGGGAAGTGTCTGTTTTATCTGCACTGAAACTGTGGCAGTTATGAAAGAGTATAATGTACGACGTCATTATGAAACCAAACATCAGGTCTATGCATCCTACACTGGTGCTGAGCGAGAGCAGAAAGTAAAGTAAATAGTAGCTGTCCTGCAGGGTCAGCAACAGTATTTTTTTGTGCTCAAAAAGTCCAGGAAAAGGCTCCAATAGCAGCTATGAGGTGGCCCAACTCATCGCAAGACGTGGAGTTACAGAGGAGCTGCTCGATCTTAAGAGTCTAAAAGGCACAACAACGGGTATGGATACTTTTGAAGCTGTGTCAGACTCAACTGACAAAATGGGACTTAAATGGGACAAGCTGTGTGCAGATACAACAGACGGGGCTCCAGCTATGGCAGGTGCACACAAAGGAATGGCGTCTATGATGTGCGCTGAGGTGAAAGAGGCTGGAGGTGAGGCTGTTAAAATGCACCGTACTGTTCACCAAGAAGCCCTTTGTGCCAAGACAGTCAATCTTGGAGATGTAATGAACACTATTGTAAAAAGTGTCAACATAATTCGAGCAAGAGGACTGTAGCACAGAGAATTTCAGGCTTTCCTTTCTGAAGTGGATGCTGAATATGGGGATCTACTCTACCACTCGGAGGCGCGCTGGCTAAGCCGCGGCGCCGTGCTGAAGCGTCTTTACTCCCTGAGATCAGAAATTGACCATTTTTGAAAGAGAAGGACCGACCTCTTCATGAGCTGAATGACCCTCTATGGTTGGCAGACCTTGCATTTTTAGTTGATCTTGCTGATCATTTAACCACCCTGAACAAGAGCCTACGAGGGAAAGAGCAGCTTGTACCACAACTTTATGCGCACATGAAAGCATTTTGTGTGAAGGTCAATCTCTTTAAGACACAACTGCACAACTTCAACGTTGTGCAGTTCCCCACACTGTCCAAGATCAGAACTGCTTATCCACAGGCCAACCTTTCTGCTAAAAAAGGGAAATATGTGTCTGTGATTACATGTCTCGAAACAGAATTCAGACAGCGCTTCCAGGATTTTTCTGACAGTTCTACAGGAACTTGGAAAAGGAAAAGTTTCCTCTGATGAGACGCCATGTGAAAAAAATGATCAGTCTATTTGGCTCAGATTTGCTCCATGATCAAACGACATTTGTCCGGATTTTTGGCACAAGTGGCGTCGGATCAGTACCGCAGCTGGATGGCCCGATTTACATACCCAGCGCAGCTGATACTCACCAGAAATCTACACTATTGGACAGACGAGCCAAAAGATCAGATCACCTTCTTTGAATAAAGCTGTGGTGATAATGGGGAGGAAGAAACAAACACCAGCACGAGCTGGTCTTTGCCAACAGCTATCTCTGCCAGAACAGAGACCAAAGAAAATACACTGACACCTCTGATCTGCTCGAAAAGCTTAGATTCATTTTAAAAAATTAAATGAAAACATCAATATACTGGCAACTGTACAAGGTGGGGGGGAAAGCCATCGTAAAAACATTCATGCTTAGACAAACATTTAAAAGCAAATGATGGTTTCATAGGTTATCACTAGGCTTTATGTAGCCTGAGGCTTGGTGTCAGAAGGTGTGGATGTACAAGAACAATGACAGAGGTACATACTGTCTCCCAGGCCTGTCACCTTGACCTTGCTAAGGTCCAGCATGGCTGCCACGCTGCCACTGAAAGGGCTCTTGGGAATGTGATCTCCACCGTAGGTCACGCAACTCCCAGGGGACCCTGTCACGGGAAAGGGAAGCGATCCACATTCTCCCATTTAATATGATGCATAACAGCCAGAAGAACGCTTCCTTGTCTTATAAGAACCCACATAATACAAAGTAACTACAAAGTAACTACAATCCACGCCCGCATGTGTGAGCATTTCTTCTCTCGCCTGTTGCACAGGTGTATATTTAACAGTGTGTGTTGGTGTGGTTGCTGATGATTTCAAAGTCATTCACAGCCTGCTGCTACTACTGCTTTGACTGGTACGCAGTTCAAATGACAGCTCAAAAGGACCTGTTTACATTCGCGTACCAACTACAACCCTGTTTATTCATGTTTATTCTTGTTTTTAAATCCTTGCCATTGTGATTTGAATTTTGATCTTGTCAATTTCGTCAAACATTTTCATAAAAGTGTTATGAAGAGTTGTTCCATGTAGTATGACGGAAAACATTCAGACCGTATTATAGACCAATAAACTAAATAAACGGACTGTTTTTTGTTAGCACTCTCTGACTTTGTGAGGCAGTACAGGTATTCTTACCACTGCGGCTGAGTCCTGGTCCCTCTGCCTTGAGAAGGATCCACTTTGACCCTGAAGGATGTCATTGGAATAGCCTAAACGCAAACAGCCTTTGTCCTGATGGCAGAGGACAAAGGCTGTGTTAGCATGTTACCTTTGCAGGTAATGCTCTACAGTCATTTTTAGCCTCAAACAGCAGGTGGGTTAAATAAGTTTCCCTGTAATATCGGTTGTTTGGAATATTTCTTTGACATGAGCATATGTTTGCGCTCTTTACTCTCACACACACAGTTTTATGGAGCTTTACCTTGACCAGACTCTGAGCAGTCAACAGTGAAGTATGTTGGCTGGAAGGCTTGGAGGCCCGTATTTGCCACTCCAGGGTCAGAGACCTTCACCTTGTTTGGATGACAGCCTGCTCCGATATTCATCTGTGGGCACAAACACCAAAACTCAAGAGACTTTTCAGTGAGAAGAAAAGGCAAACCCTGCATGCAAGAGTGAAAGTGAGTGCATACTCACCCTGAATGGACTCTCAGTCTCCCCAGGAGACCATCACAGTGTGCTTCACAGGCTTACGTGGGGTGTAGGTGCAGGTGTATGTGCTGTTGCCATTATCCTTAACCTGGACATCCACAGAATTGACTTCACCATCCTGTGCAGAAGACAAGGGATTAGTTCAATCAGATTTAACACACCGTAGTTTTCGGACCATAAGGCGCACTGTTGATGAACAGGTCTGGTTTTATACATGAGGCGTACTGGATTATAAAACGCATTAAGCGAAACAAAACAGTCAGATAAGTCAAACTTTACTCAACTCTTTCTTCTAGCTTCCTCTATTTCCGTACCATTGATTCATTAATGTTGAAATCTCTCGCAGCTGCTCTATTCTCATGTTCTACTGCGTGACTGACAGCCTTGAGTTTGAAATCCGCTTCGTAAGCATGTCTCTTAACAGGTGCCATTTTGGGGTCCTTATCCACACACAATACAGTAATATTATGTTGAAGCGCAGCGCGTATCACTCCGCGAGGCTGCTGACTACGTAACCATGATGCTCCGACAATCCATCAAGCGGTGCGACTTCGTAGCTTACCAAAGTCGTACTAAAACATTTTTTGACAGATTTTTGAGCGCCGTGTATTACATAAAATCGGTTCAAGGTCAGTAAGCACAACCAGAATTCATACATAAGGCGCACAATTAAAGGATTTTAAGTGCGACTCATACTCTGAAAAATACGGTACATGCAATATATTTAACATATTTGTGGTCATATACAAAGCCAGATATACCTGGGCTATAATTTTCAGAGGAGCTTTTCCTCCTTGCTTGGCATCAACTGTGAATTCAGTGGGTTTTCCAACAGCCAGACCACTGCTCTGAAGGCCTGGACCGTACGCCTTAACCTAGAGAAAACAATTTTAAACAAACAATTAAAAAAGGAACAAGTCAAAGATCTACTACAGCCAAAGAAGATCATTTACAGACTTAGCGCTGTGAAAAAATATTTGCCTCCTTTCTGATTTCGTATCTTATTCCATATTTGTCACACTTACACGTTTCAGATCAATACATTTATAATATTAGACAAGAATGTGTAATATTAAACGGCAGTTTTCAAGGGGAAAAAGCTATCCAAACATACTTGGTCCTATATGAAAAAGTAATTGCACCTAAAACCCGATACCTTGTGTGTCACCTCTGACACCAAGAACTGCAGCAAGCGTTTGGTGCTAGAGGTCACATTTTGAGTTTGTAAAGATATTTAAGGTAGACACACGTAGTTAGCGGCAGGTGTGTTGTTGATCGAGAGGGCTTAGCCTCTACAGGAGAGCTTTCAGCCATGAAAAGTGTGTCCATCACAAGCCCACCACCATGATCTAAGGTCTTGAGGCAACAATCATGAAAACTAATCTTAACTGAGAGTGTTGGATGTCCTCATTGTTGCAGAGCACATGGACAGCATACTCACCTGGTTCTGTGGGCCAGCAGCACATGTCACACCATCCATCACCCTTGTCATCACATTCAATCTTGGTCTGAGAGAAACCTGAAGAGAAATAGAGCAACTTCAGAGAAGAAACTGAAGCTGATCAGCACATGCTTCCGATCGCTCGTATTTAAACTGCTATAATAACTTGTTGGTCTATAATATGTGAAAACATATATCAAATGTATCCTTCATGGATGAAATCAAGTCATCTTGAGCCACAAACAACATTCCTATAACAAGGTCGAAGCTGCAATGAGTTTTTGGTAGTGACTTTTATATATGCTTTATTTATCTAGTTCCAACAATGGGTTGACGTTAAAAAAAAGTGTTTGTTAGTTTTTTAAAAAGCGTAATCTGTGCAAGAGGACAGCAGATGTTGCAAGAAATCTAAGAATAGTTGTTTAAAGTTATTTGAAGTGGACAAAGAGGATAAGGCGTTTGTAAACCCTGTTGAGGGAAGTCTATCTAGCAAGATATGTAAAGATATTGGAGATTAAAAAACCCCATAGGGAAACATAGGAAATAATTATTTGTCAGGCAATGACTTGTTGGCAGAAGAAGAGTGGTCCTTGGTAGCCATGACAAGAAGGAGGTCCCATAAATCAGGCTGGGCTGTTTGTTGCTGGCAGGTAAAAGAAAAAACAGAGAAAAATCAAAATCAGGGGAAGTCCAGGCTGAACAAGGTTCATCCCTCGGAATTTTCACTCCAAGATCCCCTGCCTGGACCTCCCCTAGCAGATAAACATAGAGAGGCAGGTGAGCCGAGGGCTCGAACCTGAGCCTCTATGTTATGAACCTGCTAGCCCACCACATAGCAGAACGTGGAATATCCTTGTATTTAAAGAGCGCAAGGTGCACATCGGGCACCCAGCCTTTCGCAGGAGACCACACATTTTTACACTCAAATACTCACATTTCACACACTCACACCTGCTTTTTTTCCCTGCCCACCTTTTTCTCCACTTATTTATCAACAACCACTCCTTTTTCATCTCTGCTACCTTGCCTTTATTACATCCTCTTAGCTAGCATCAGTGACCGGAGAGCAACAACAGCAACCCAGTGCTTTTCTCATCATTTCTTTAGTCACGGTCAATTCATTGGCCTCTACGGATTAGCTAAAGCAACTTTACAAAACAAGTTTCCCCGAAGAGCCCAGTTGTCATCTTAGCTGCCTAGATTTGAGGACCTAGCTAAGGACGGTAGTTACGGACACAAACACATGTAACTTACGGAAAAAAAGCCTGGGGTCCCTCTGTCACTGTGCTTATTAGGTGGTAATAATTTGATGTAAAAGTGTCGGAGACAGTGTGAAAAAATGAAGGCAGAGTTGGTAGCCTGAAGAGAGAAAGTTGCAAGTTGTGGAAGGTGGAGTAATAAGCAGCAAATAGTTGAGGAATGAAGAGCTGACAAGCATGGGTATTTTGCGGTAATAAAAGGAAATAAGAGAGCAGGCGGAGGAGTTGGCAAGAGCAGGAAAAGGGAGAAGCGACTTGGCTTCTCCCCGCCCCCAAGCAATGGTCGTGGCAGCGAGTCCGTGAGGGATTCGAACTCGGGCGCTCAGATTGAAAGCGCCACTTCTTACGTCTTACGCCAAACGACCAGCCGGCGAAAGTAGGAAAAAAAAGGACATTTATCTTTTGTTCGGCAATACTTGTTTTTTTGTGTGCAAAACATGTATGGTGCTCGGTAAAGATGACACGCCGACTCACTTCTTCTTTTTTTGGTTTTTTTTTGGTTTGACAAAGTTTGTTTTCATATTAAACCAATGTCAGTGACGTCATTCTATGCCACTACCACAGGTAAGGAAAAGCCTGAATCCGTAGATCTTTTTCTTTTCTTTTTGTTGTCTAAAACACAAAAATCGCCAAACAGTCAGCTCACAAAGTTGCAGCTTGGTGGCAATTTGGCAGAACAGCCAATGACTTAAAGCATTTAGGTGCATACATCTTGCCACAAGACATGTGTGCTAAGCTAGCTAAATTAGTTTCTGTTAGCGAACCAAGTTCAAGCTCCTCACATATCATCATCCAGGGTACAGTCATATGCTGATGAGGAAATCCCATGCAGGCAACATTAAGGCAGTGTAACAAGTTAAATATGCACTAATTTTAAGCTATTTCCTAATATCTAACATTTAAAAAAGGCAGTTTACATTGTAAACTGCCTTTTTTTAAAATGGTTTTATGTTTTAGGATTTTGTAAACTTTACAAAATCGTAAAACATAAAAACATAAAAAAAGGCAGTTTACAAAATCCTAAAACATAAAAATAGATTTAAAATAATGATAAATGTTTGCCTGCAACTGACACAGCCAACACAAATGTCATTGAAAAAAACCAAACCCTGTGATAACATGTTTTTGTTTTTCTAGAATAGAAGAAGCACATTTTAAAAAGCCAGGAGGAATAAATCTTTGTTGTTACTGCATGATTAGAATGAAGTAACAACAAGTCTGGCTGGAATCAGAAGTGGTAATCTGTGTACTGTGCTAGTGATCTGCATAATTCACCTTAGATGGTCATCTGTTTGGATGGCTGAAGTGGGTTAACGACACAGCTAATTTCATCAGGCTGCTACTGAAACATCTAAAATGATCTGCATCCACGATCCACCAGCTCAACAGCAACATCTGTCAGCTGTGCATCCAACTGGAGGCCTTGGCCTGCTGTGCTCAGGCGCTGGGCCGCGATTTCCGTCCCTTGTTGACGACCTGGCTGTATCCTGTGCTGGAGAAAGCTGGTGAGGAGACGCTGCTGGTCAGCCAGGCGGCGCTGAGCTCCATATGGAACATCAATAAGGTCTGTGGATACGCTTCCCTCAAGGAACTGATCAATGAGAACTCTGACTACCTGCTTAATGACATATCACTCAACCTTCAGAGGCTCAGCCTGCATTTACAGGTAGTTATGATGTGTTTTTTGTTTTTACCCAAAATGGACACAGAAATAACTGCTGGAGGGTTTACCCGATTTCCTCCTTGGTCTGCTTAAGCCTGTGCTGCCCTGAGCTTGTACTGTATTTCATTATAATCCTGTCTTGTTGGCCAGGCTCCACCGGTGTTGACAGTTCTGTTGACTCACTCTGACTGCAGCCTGCTGGTCGGGGACATGGTTCAGGATCTGGATCTCAGCTACGAGCGCACAGCTGCTCTTTTCTGCTCCGCGCTGCACGCGCTCATGAAGGCACTGGGTAAGATTTCAACAGTGATGTCAGCTTGAGTCTCACGTATACTGGGAGTCAAAGAGGACAAGGAAGAAAATGTGACTCATTGCATGCTCTGCCACATTTTTTATGTTGCTTAACTTTATGTTTTCTGCAGTGCCTTTCAAAGTTTCTATCAAGGAGTACACTTCAGGATGTATAATTTGCTCGTTATCAAATTATCAGTATCTTTGGAAACATTTAATACATCGTGATGTTTAATTGCTGAGTGGTTTTCTGTTGTAGAATTAATATTCATAATAATATTCATACAGAAGTTTTACAAGCCCGCACAGTAAAAATGTATGAATTAAATGTTACTGATGGGCTCTTTTCAAAAACATCAGCGTCTGTGTCACACTGATTTTGATTAACTGACTTATTTTATTGTAACCAAACCTATGCTCATATTGTTGTCTTGTTTTTCCTTTAGCGAGGTGGTTTCCTTCCACTTGTAGCAGGACCAGTACGTCTGCCAGCTCCAGATAGAGCTCCAGTGACCAGGAAGACCTCAGCATTCGCCAATTCCTGCTGAATTACCACAAACAGAAAGAACTGGCAGAGGGCATTGGAATAGAGGACGATGACACTGAAGACCGAGGTAATAGGTCTGTCTAAGGGCCAGTGGAATATCAGCTGTAGACTGTAGTGGTGGTTATATTAGATTCAGAGTGTAGAGGAGATGACCCTTTTATGACCAGCAGGAAGGCACACACACACACGCAGTGTCTTAGGTTAATGACACACCATATGGGGTTTACAATGGGGGGTTGCTTTTATAAAACTGTTTGTAACAAAGAGTTGAGATTTGCAGAGGGACTCCCGGGCCATGCACATCTCCATTCTCGAAGATGAATAAGTGATAGAAGACGAATAAATGGTTGGGAAGTAACTATTAACCCTCACTATAAAGACATAAATGGTAACTATAAGTAACCACACAAGAGGTTTACTGCAGTGTAACTAAGGGAGGGTTCAGGGTCACCTGATCCAAGGCTGACTATATGCTTTATCAAATAGGAAAGTTGTAAGTGTAATGTTGAAAGTACAGAGGGTGTCTGTCTCCTGAATCCAGACTGGGAGCTGGTTCAGAGCAGAGCCCTGAAAGCTGAAGGCTCTGCCTCCCATTCTACTTTTAGAAAGAGCTAGTCTGAGAGTGAAGAGCTGTACCGGGGTGATGTGGTACCTTAATGTGTTTAAGATATGACGGGGCCTCATAATTCAAGACCTTGTTGAAATATTGCCATGTCTTTATAACTCAGTCTTCCTACGTGTTGCATCATTGCTGGAGATTTGTTAGGACAGCTCAGTGATCTGTGGTTTGTTGGGCTCCTCTGAAAATATGACACAGTGTCTGAGAGTAGTGGAAGACAGAGTCAGTGAGCCTTCACTACCATAACTTAGCCAGTGAGTATGTAGACATGAACTGACCTGATACTGTCACAACAGCTAGATATGTAGTTCTTTACTCCAGGACACCGTCCAGCTGCTGGGAGCAAGCCCTGAAGCAGTCAATGACATCTGCTGCAGCAAAACTTGCATTTTGCTAGTGTTTATACTCAAAATCAGTATATAATCAGTCTCAGAAAGCTCTTGTGGTTGTTAGTCAGTCCTACCTTCTCTGTTTCAATGTATATGTGAGAAGGGAATTGCATAAATTGCACAGATCCATTCCCCTACAGAGGCTTTGTGATTGGTCCTGATGGCTGCAGCCGTTTCGCTATATCACTTTGACGCCGTTTTAATCCGCTCCAATGCCTTATCTTTTTCCCTCTCTCAATTCCCTCCATCATCCCTGCCTACACCCTCCAAGTACTGGAAGGAGCTCCGTCAGACCAGCTCATGCAACAGAGCCAAATGCCCCAACAGCCCTGGGTATCTAAAACCTCAGCCTCCGGTCTCTCGGCCTTCTCAGCTTCAGTTTTTGTTCAGCTTCTCCCTGTTGTCCCTTTGTCATCTATAGCACACATGGTCTCCTTTCATCAGACTGCATCATTGTCTGCTGTCTCTCATTGCAGGTGTTTCATCACTGAGAGGGTGCGTTCTCTCATTTCTCTCTCTCCATGTCAAAAACGGGATGCCTGAAACACATGGACAGTTCAGCAGAGCTGCATAATGTTAAGAAGCCACAGCCTTCTGATGTTACAGGTCCTGTATTAATTTCCTGTGTTCATTTAGTCTGTGACATGTTGTCGCTGTAACCAGAACTGTTGCCACAATCTCTTAACAACCTGTGATCTGACGTGTGCACTTGCGTGTCTCTCAGGCAACAGACCGACCAATGGGAATGATCTGGCTGGATGTGGCAAGTCTGAGACCATTTGACCTGGTGATTCCATTCACCATCCAGAAAGGAGAGGTCACAGGTAACAAGTCTACTTAATAAACAGATAGTTTGAGCATAATGATGTGTGTGTGTCATTGTTTTTGTCCTCTGCTTTAGGTGAGGTCCGAATGGCATCAGGCAAAGTTGCTAAGCTTGACATCACAGACAACAACGATGGCACAGTTGCTGACAAGTACGCTCCCACAGAGGCCGGTCTGCATGAGATGGATATCAAATACGATGGCACCCACATCCCAGGTATCTGCATATGGTCAGGAGAAATGCGTGGGAATGAAGTGCATGGAGAAAATAGTTTGGAAGGAAGTCACTAACCGCTCTTTTTCTGTCTGTCAACAGGAAGTCCCTTGCAGTTCTACATGGATTGCATGAACGGTGCCTATGGCCCTGGCCTTATCCACGATCCATCTGGAGATGTTCCAAGACTACATGCCTGGAAACATTCTGCCCGAAACCCACTGCTCAGCTGCAGATATTCCACTGGACATAGGAGAGCTTGACCTCATAATGACCTGTCCCCTCCCACCCCCTGCATGAGACTGTACGAGCATTGAGCAGCTCCTTCAGCAGTGGACTTTTACACCCACAGTGTAGGAAGGAGCGCGACCGCAGGTCATTCTTACCAGCAGCTGTCAGACTCTATAATCCAGTTTAACATGGTTATCTCACTCATCACCTGTTTAATTGACATATCAAATGTTTTTAATTGCTGCTGCTCACTTTACAGCTTGTTTCTACACTGTATATTTCACCAGGATCATTCACCCCTTGTGTAAATATCTCTGTACACTTTTATCTGTATATCTGTGTGTATGTATATAGAACCACTCTGCGTCTTCCTTCTATATTTTATATTCCTCTTGCTGTGTAACACCCACATTTCTCATTTGTGGATAAAAAGGTTTATTCTATTCTATTTCAACATTAAACTCGATACTTTGTGAAAAAGTCAAAATATGGAGATTAAAGGTTCCATTTCAAGGCAAACAAATCTATTGTCGATGAGTCTGTAGGTGGGCGGCTTGATCCAAATATTTATAATATTGACAAACCAGCACTGGTATTGGTATCAGATCGATACTAGCTTTGTTTCTCTCTTCAGTCTGTCTGTAGACCACTGAACTGTATAAATGATTTTTTGGAATGAAAAAATCGTTAACTTTCCTTTTCCCTGGGGCTTTGCATCAGTCGCCTCCTCCCAGCCTCATATTTCTGACAGTGTAATCAAACAGGTGCTTTGGTTTCATCTTCTCCACAACTGTATTTCCCCTCATGGTGGCTTCTTATCATAAGTAATGTGCCAAAACGTTATTACTTGCATGGGCTCACAGTGGGTAGTTGTGGGCGGGAGTGTGTGAGCAGGGCAAACCCACGCTTAACCTCCACAGGGCAACAGAAGTTTTGACCTTTGATGTCCCTATATGGGCCCAGATGGACAAAATTATTCTGGATGGGTTTTCTAAAACCTGTAGTGGTGCAGTTCTTTAACCTGAGCCCCAAAGGGTTTTCTGAGCTTCCTGCTCGAAAATGAAATGCCCAAAATTAATTGAGTGCAATTACAAACTCTGTGTATACAATCGTGGTATCAAAAGAAAGCTAACACTTGTGAAATGTCATCAGAGGTGTAAATATTGCAGCAGATATTACTGTGTCAAAGTTACTGAGACTGGAACACAGAAAAAGTGAGTAGATTTTATTCCCGCCAAATTTTTTTATTTATTTTTTTAACATATAACCCTTTTAAAAACATGCTTCAGTTCACATTTCACAACAAACAAAGAAACAAACAACCTTTATTTGTCACATACACAATCATACAGGGTACAACATGTAGTGAAATGCTTGTGTCTGAGCTGCAGACCTTTAATTCCCGAAATTCAGTATAAACATCATCTGTGCAAAGTTTTATGTTTCTAAAGTGAAACCGTGAAAAATTACAGCACTGCCAACACATAAATATCCAGACGTTGAACAAAAAGGCCCAATTTTGCACACATTGAACACCATGTCAGTTGAATTTTTTAGGTATTAAACAGCAGAAATTATTTAATTTTATTAACAGGCCTAAAAATACTTTTTGAGCCAATATTTTTTTCTTTTTTTACTTTTTGAAGTTGAACAACTAAAGAACAAATATACATAATAATGCAGTTATAGAAAGGGCAGGAAAAATGTCACAGCTTGCAATATCTTTTACAACTCATGTATACAAATACAAGTCGGTAAACAAAAAAGGAATACATTAGGAGAAAAAAAATGATTAAAAAAGAAAAAAGGGTGCTCGAGGTATAAATAACGTATAAATCAAGTGAAACATTTGACACAGCTCCTGTGTTTTACATGCTTTGGAATTTGTGCTGTTCTTTAGATTCTCTAGATAACTGTGGTGGTTTTTGTGGTCTTCTTTTGCGGCTCTTTCCAGTGAATTTTAGTCAGAGCGCGGTGAAGCTTGGTGTTTGGAATCGGTGATAGCTCTGGAAGATAACCAGCCTTTCTTTATCCGGTTACATGAGGTCTGATGAATTTGTGGTTCAGTTTTGTTTGTTTAGTGGACTTGTGTGCATTTACGTAACTGCTCTTTTAATCATGGCTTGTTTTCGTTGTGTTTGGTGGTTGTAGAAATGGTTTATATGAGATTTAGCGGAGATGTGCCCACAGAGTGAATGTAAAATGCAAATGATGCAGTAGAAACAGTCTACGTCATTTCCTGGATGCTGTACGAAAAGTAGCGGTAAGAAATCGAAGGCGTGACCGTTATGATTTTGAATATAATATCTGTGTGTGCGCTGAGTAAGTACTGAGTAAGTACTTTCAAGGCATAGAAATGACTCAAAATATTTATAACACTGTCTTTGCTCACTTATAGATCGTTAGACACACAGATAACATTGCATGTGCATGTGGTGTTTGAAGTACTTTCAAGTACAGATGAGATAACACCTTATCATATTATCATCGTCAGAAGTGAGCATATACGCACGCACTCTTATCTCTTCTATGTAAAGTTTTGAATATACCTATAATCCAGGTAACCTTTGATAACAGCGCACTAATACTATTAGCTTAATCTAAGATATGGGTGTCGGAATAGGTGTTCTCCCACTTATTGCGCTACCATGAAGTGAGGGGTACAAGTTAAACTGTCCAGGGTTAACATAGAAAGACAATCATCCACACTCACATTCACACCTGCGGTCAGTTTAGAATCCGAAAAACGATGTGGGCTTCATAGATAATTGGCAAACCTTCTGGAGGAAACCTGGTCTTGTTAGGAGAGACGGCATCCATCCCACTTTGGATGGAGCAGCTCTCATTTCTAGAAATATGGACCAATTTATTAAACCCCAAAAATATGACTATCCAGAGTTGGGACCAGGAAGGAGAGTTGCAGTCTTACACGCCTCTCTGCAGCTTCTCTCCTCCTGCTACCCCCCAAAAACCCATCTCCATTGAGACTGTGTCAGCTCCCAAACAGACAAAAAACAAACTTGGTGTTAAGACACCAATTTGGCAATTTGGGGGCACGGTCATTCTCTACACATGTTCAGATGCATCTATGCTTCTATGGAAACTGTTCTTATGGCGAGAGGTTCTGGTGCGAATGGACCGGAGCCTCCTGCCTGAGGGGAGCAGGTCAAACAGACTGTGTCCAGGGTGAGAAGGGTCAGCTGTGATCCGAGCTGCACGCCCAGTGTCCTGGAGGTGTACAGGTCCTGCAGAGATGGGAGTTTGCAGCCAATCACCTTCTCAGCAGAGCGCACAACACGCTGAAGTCTCTGTTTGTCCCTGATAGTGGCTCCAGCGTACCACACGGTGATGGAGGAGGTGAGGATGGAGTCGATGATTGCAGTGTAGAACTGCATCATCATCCGTGTTGGCAGGTTGAATTTCTTCAGCTGCCTCAGGAAGTACATCCTCTGCTACGGCATCATGCCCTTGGACTCATTTTTACAACTTTTTAGTAGGAAAAAAAGAGGAATTTTAATTAAAAAATGTTTGACATTTGTGAAAATGTAATTTTTCCTGTATTCATTTTTTTTGTTATTGGTTTTTTTTTTTACATTTGTTTTGGTTTTTATTGCCTTTTGAGTCAAAAGTCTCCAGATGCAGATGCTTGGTTTCCTGGTATTTCAAGACATTAATGCAATGGAGAGGGATTTAAAAAAGAAAGAAAGAAACAGTGGAAAGTGAATCTCACATGAAGCGGAATCTCACATGAAGCGGAGGAGCTCAGAGTTCTCTCATTAGTCTAAATATCTTCGGAAGTGAGTGCAGATAGTAGTGGGAACATTTACTCAAGTACTTAAAATACATAAAGTCTGTGTTTCAGGTAGGTGTTTCCATGTTATACTAGATTCTGCTGTACTATGTTTTGGGTATAAATATTGTTTTTTCAGCTCACTGACACTTATTTTAAAGCTTTAGTTGTTTTTGTATTATAGCTCAATAAGGGCAATAACTATGTTACTAATTACAAAAAGTTGGCACACTGTACAATGTAAACAAACAGAATGTATATGTATATTATAGCACCAAATCACAGTAACAATCACCTCAAGCTGCTTTATGTTGTAAGGCAAAGACCCTACAGTAACAATAAAAAACAAACAAACCCAAAAACCCAACAATAATCATATGACGCTCTTTGAGCAAGCACTTGGTGATAGTGGAAAGGGAAAACTCCCCTTTAACAGGAAGAAACCAGGCTTGGAGGGTGAGGGTGGTGGTGCTATGATGATTGTAAGACGAGCATGACCTGTGCACAGTGCAAGAAATGTGTGTGTGGGTGTGTGCGTGCATGAGTATGCACACACTCATCCATGTGTACACTTGTGCAGACAAGAAACTTGACTGTTGGACAACAACTGTTCCATGTTCTGATTATTTGAGCGATGTCATTATTTTCTGTTTCACAAAT
This sequence comes from Oreochromis niloticus, assembly GCF_001858045.2. Lineage (NCBI taxonomy): Eukaryota > Metazoa > Chordata > Actinopteri > Cichliformes > Cichlidae > Oreochromis > Oreochromis niloticus. Next base: position 19,321 of record NW_020328637.1, read on the forward strand.
ATGTACACCCCCCCCCCCAAACAAACAAACAAACAAACAAACAAAAAGAACAAGTACATAAAGACTCACACAAAAAAATAAAGCAGAAGAAAACCCTTCTTCAACTCTGCCGTGGCCGGTCCCAAGCCTGGATAAGGAAAGACGAAGGGTGAGTGAAAGGGATGTCTAGGGTCACAAAATCAACATGACTCATTCTAAAGGGCACAGACGTGCACCCAAAATTAGAAAACAATTGGATGAAAGATTTTGAAGATTCACTAAATCTGTCATCACCAAAAACCAATAGGGTGTCAGTAATCTTGAAAAGATTTGAATGCAAACTTTCCAAGATACATTTATTCTACAATAAAAGTTTGGCCTGATGGCGGTGCTGGGGTTCTACAGTGTGGCCTGGTGGCCAAGTGGCAAGGTGTTAGTGTTGTAAACTGAAGATCTTGGATTCAATACCCATCTATACCTTTAATACAAGCTGACAAGGGAAACAAAAGTCCCTTTCTGTACTAGACACTAGCTGTAAGAAACAACAGTCCGTCCAGGAGCAATGTTCTCCCGAAAGTCTGTTCTGGGCATCTTTTTCACTCATCAAGTGACTTCTTCAGTTTCACCTGACTGCAGGTTTCCACAGCCTTATAAAGAGTACATCTGCATAATGTCAGAAATTATACACAAGCATAAAAATAACAGTCCACTCAAGTTTTACAAAACACCATTGCTTATTGAGTAATAGAGCGTTATATACTGTTTATGATTTAACACCACCATGATGGTTTGTGGAGCATTGTGGAGTGAAATGTCACTGCTAAAGCTTGGCTGAAACTGGGTGATAGTAATTCTAACAGAATAATGCCGGTGTTGACCAGATGCACTATAAATGTGGCAACACTTTACAAGCTTGCAACATTTTTTCATGCTTTCCTTGGAATGATGTTCGCATTTGGCAATCTTTCTCTGGTTTTTGGAATATTGGAGAATGTTGCTTTTGAATGGACTGATTCTTATGCAGTGATCTCTACTTGAGCACTCAAACCAACTAAGATGACAAACATGTTCATCATTCATTTAATGAACAATTCAAGAGGAATATGATGTTACGGTATGGACAAAGCTCAGCCGTGTGGCATAGTGGCCAAGTGGCAAGGCATTGGTCTGTCTGCCAAAGCTCATGGTTCAATCCCATCTGTGCCTTTAGTACAGTGATTAAAAACCTGTTTGATTCTGTACTTGCTGATCACGTTGCTTTAAGTAGGGGAAACACTCTGCTCCCAATAACCAGAAACACTGAACAGAACTTTAGACATGACTCTGGTGCAACAACATCACTGTTGTTGGCGCTTTACTCAGTGTGAGTATCAGTTTCCTTTACTCACAGGTTAAATATTTAACAGAATATAACATACGTTGTGAAGAGTCAAAGTGGACGATCCAAACAGGATATCTGACAACAGGAGACATTCGCAAAAGCATATTTACACTGATAATTCATATTAATGTTAATAATGACAATTTAATGACCATAATGCTTCCATCAAACTGAAATCCACCATTAATAAATCCTCAATTGATTTTTAGACACAACTACATTTAAGGGCCCAAATTTCCCAAATGACCACAAATTAGATGTTAAAGTCTTTTTCAAACCTACAGATACACATGCCTTACTGTTCAGAACAAGTTTTCACCCAAACACACATTTGCAGGGATAATTAAATCCCAATACTGAGATTTCACAGGATCTGCACTCAACAGAGTGATTTGGGGAAGCTGTCAAGATTTTATTCTCAGCTCTCTCCACTAGGGGGTACGTTGGTCCTTTTAAGAAAATGTTTCAATTCATTCTTGCAGACCAAGCCAATTGATGTTTCTCCCCTCATCCCAGTGGTGATCACATATTCTCCCTCCACCTGCAAATTGGTCAGAGTTATCAAGAGCAACTTTCAAAGGTTCACTCAGGACACACATATGCTTCAGGATCACAAGGCAATTGCAGCCTTCAGGAGGAACAAAAACCTGGGTGATCTCCTTGTAAAGGCTAAAATCTCACCTCTCTCTGAGCCTAAGCGCAGATCAGGGCAATTTTTCCAGCACCACAAGTGGGTGGGCAGTTATTCCAATGGTAATGTTTTTCTATCACTGTGCAAAGGGACTCCAAGATCTAAAAACTGTGTATATTTGATCACTTGTAGGAACTGTGGAATCCAATATGTGGGAGAAACAGGAAATACACTTTT
>NW_020328638.1:0-15718 GCF_001858045.2 Oreochromis niloticus
TACTGCTTTGACTGGTACGCAGTTCAATGACAGCTCAAAAGGACCTGTTTACATTCGTACCAACTACAACCCTGTTTGATTCATGTTTATTTGTTTTAAATCCTTGCATTGTGATTTGAATTTTGATCTTGTCAATTTCGTCAAACATTTTCATAAAAGTGTTATGAAGAGTTGTTCCATGTAGTATGACGGAAAACATTCAGACCGTATTATAGACCAATAAACTAAATAAACGGACTGTTTTTTGTTAGACTCTCTGACTTTGTGAGGCAGTACAGGTATTCTTACCACTGCGGCTGAGTCCTGGTCCCTCTGCCTTGAGAAGGATCCACTTGACCCTGAAGGATGTCATTGGAATAGCCTAAACGCAAACAGCCTTTGTCCTGATGGCAGAGGACAAAGGCTGTGTTAGCATGTTACCTTTGCAGGTAATGCTCTACAGTCATTTTTAGCCTCAAACAGCAGGTGGGTTAAATAAGTTTCCCTGTAATATCGGTTGTTTGGAATATTCTTTGACATGAGCATATGTTTGCGCTCTTTACTCTCACACACACAGTTTTATGGAGCTTTACCTTGACCAGACTCTGAGCAGTCAACAGTGAAGTATGTTGGCTGGAAGGCTTGGAGGCCCGTATTTGCCACTCCAGGGTCAGAGACCTTCACCTTGTTTGGATGACAGCCTGCTCCGATATTCATCTGTGGCACAAACACCAAAACTCAAGAGACTTTTCAGTGAGAAGAAAAGGCAAACCCTGCATGCAAGAGTGAAAGTGAGTGCATACTCACCCTGAATGGACTCTCAGTCTCCCCAGGAGACCATCACAGTCTGCTTCACAGGCTTACGTGGGGTGTAGGTGCAGGTGTATGTGCTGTTGCCATTATCCTTAACCTGGACATCCACAGAATTGACTTCACCATCCTGTGCAGAAGACAAGGGATTAGTTCAATCAGATTTAACAACCGTAGTTTTCGGACCATAAGGCGCACTGTTGATGAACAGGTCTGGTTTTATACATGAGGCGTACTGGATTATAAAACGCATTAAGCGAAACAAAACAGTCAGATAAGTCAAACTTTACTCAACTCTTTCTTCTAGCTTCCTCTACTTCCGTACCATTGATTCATTAATGTTGAAATCTCTCGCAGCTGCTCTATTCTCATGTTCTACTGCGTGACTGACAGCCTTGAGTTTGAAATCCGCTTCGTAAGCATGTCTCTTAACAGGTGCCATTTTGGGGTCCTTATCCACACACAATACAGTAATATTATGTTGAAGCGCAGCGCGTATCACTCCGCGAGGCTGCTGACTACGTAACCATGATGCTCCGACAATCCATCAAGCGGTGCGACTTCGTAGCTTACCAAAGTCGTACTAAAACATTTTTTGACAGATTTTTGAGCGCCGTGTATTACATAAAATCGGTTCAAGGTCAGTAAGCACAACCAGAATTCATACATAAGGCGCACAATTAAAGGATTTTAAGTGCGACTCATACTCTGAAAAATACGGTACATGCAATATATTTAACATATTTGTGGTCATATACAAAGCCAGATATACCTGGGCTATAATTTTCAGAGGAGCTTTTCCTCCTTGCTTGGCATCAACTGTGAATTCAGTGGGTTTTCCAACAGCCAGACCACTGCTCTGAAGGCCTGGACCGTACGCCTTAACCTAGAGAAAACAATTTTAAACAAACAATTAAAAAAGGAACAAGTCAAAGATCTACTACAGCCAAAGAAGATCATTTACAGACTTAGCGCTGTGAAAAAATATTTGCCTCCTTTCTGATTTCGTATCTTATTCCATATTTGTCACACTTACACGTTTCAGATCAATACATTTATAATATTAGACAAGAATGTGTAATATTAAACGGCAGTTTTCAAGGGGAAAAAGCTATCCAAACATACTTGGTCCTATATGAAAAAGTAATTGCACCTAAAACCCGATACCTTGTGTGTCACCTCTGACACCAAGAACTGCAGCAAGCGTTTGGTGCTAGAGGTCACATTTTGAGTTTGTAAAGATATTTAAGGTAGACACACGTAGTTAGCGGCAGGTGTGTTGTTGATCGAGAGGGCTTAGCCTCTACAGGAGAGCTTTCAGCCATGAAAAGTGTGTCCATCACAAGCCCACCACCATGATCTCAGGTCTTGAGGCAACAATCATGAAAACTAATCTTAACTGAGAGTGTTGGATGTCCTCATTGTTGCAGAGCACATGGACAGCATACTCACCTGGTTCTGTGGGCCAGCAGCACATGTCACACCATCCATCACCCTTGTCATCACATTCAATCTTGGTCTGAGAGAAACCTGAAGAGAATAGAGCAACTTCAGAGAAGAAACTGAAGCTGATCAGCACATGCTTCCGATCGCTCGTATTTAAACTGCTATAATAACTTGTTGGTCTATAATATGTGAAAACATATATCAAATGTATCCTTCATGGATGAAATCAAGTCATCTTGAGCCACAAACAACATTCCTATAACAAGGTCGAAGCTGCAATGAGTTTTTGGTAGTGATTTTATATATGCTTTATTTATCTAGTTCCAACAATGGGTTGACGTTAAAAAAAAGTGTTTGTTAGTTTTTTAAAAAGCGTAATCTGTGCAAGAGGACAGCAGATGTTGCAAGAAATCTAAGAATAGTTGTTTAAAGTTATTTGAAGTGGACAAAGAGGATAAGGCGTTTGTAAACCCTGTTGAGGGAAGTCTATCTAGCAAGATATGTAAAGATATTGGAGATTAAAAAACCCCATAGGGAAACATAGGAAATAATTATTTGTCAGGCAATGACTTGTTGGCAGAAGAAGAGTGGTCCTTGGTAGCCATGACAAGAAGGAGGTCCCATAAATCAGGCTGGGCTGTTTGTTGCTGGCAGGTAAAAGAAAAAACAGAGAAAAATCAAAATCAGGGGAAGTCCAGGCTGAACAAGGTTCATCCCTCGGAATTTTCACTCCAAGATCCCCTGCCTGGACCTCCCCCTAGCAGATAAACATAGAGAGGCAGGTGAGCCGAGGGCTCGAACCTGAGCCTCTATGTTATGAACCTGCTAGCCCACCACATAGCAGAACGTGGAATATCCTTGTATTTAAAGAGCGCAAGGTGCACATCGGGCACCCAGCCTTTCGCAGGAGACCACACATTTTTACACTCAAATACTCACATTTCACACACTCACACCTGCTTTTTTCCCTGCCCACCTTTTTCTCCACTTATTTATCAACAACCACTTTTTCATCTCTGCTACCTTGCCTTTATTACATCCTCTTAGCTAGCATCAGTGACCGGAGAGCAACAACAGCAACCCAGTGCTTTTCTCATCATTTCTTTAGTCACGGTCAATTCATTGGCCTCTACGGATTAGCTAAAGCAACTTTACAAAACAAGTTTCCCCGAAGAGCCCAGTTGTCATCTTAGCTGCCTAGATTTGAGGACCTAGCTAAGGACGGTAGTTACGGACACAAACACATGTAACTTACGGAAAAAAAGCCTGGGGTCCCTCTGTCACTGTGCTTATTAGGTGGTAATAATTTGATGTAAAAGTGTCGGAGACAGTGTGAAAAAATGAAGGCAGAGTTGGTAGCCTGAAGAGAGAAAGTTGCAAGTTGTGGAAGGTGGAGTAATAAGCAGCAAATAGTTGAGGAATGAAGAGCTGACAAGCATGGGTATTTTGCGGTAATAAAAGGAAATAAGAGAGCAGGCGGAGGAGTTGGCAAGAGCAGGAAAAGGAGAAGCGACTTGGCTTCTCCCGCCCCCCAAGCAATGGTCGTGGCAGCGAGTCCGTGAGGGATTCGAACTCGGGCGCTCAGATTGAAAGCGCCACTTCTTACGTCTTACGCCAAACGACCAGCCGGCGAAAGTAGGAAAAAAAGACATTTATCTTTTGTTCGGCAATACTTGTTTTTTTGTGTGCAAACATGTATGGTGCTCGGTAAGATGACACGCGACTCACTTCTTTTTTTGGTTTTTTTTGGTTGACAAAGTTTGTTTTCATATTAACCATTCAGTGACGTCATTCTATGCCACTACACAGGTAAGGAAAAGCCTGATCCGTAGATCTTTTTCTTTTCTTTGTTGTCTAAACACAAAAATCGCCAAACAGTCAGCTCACAAAGTTGCGCTTGGTGGCATTTGGCAGAACAGCCAATGACTTAAAGCATTAGGTGCATATCTTGCCACAAGACATGTGTGCTAAGCTAGCTAAATTGTTTCTGTTAGCGAATCAAGTTCAAGCTCCTCACATATCATCATCCAGGTACAGTCATATGCTGATGAGGAATCCCATGCAGGCAACATTAAGGCAGTGTAACAGTTAAATATGCACTAATTTTAAGCTATTTCCTAATATCTAACATTTAAAAAGGCGTTTACATTGTAAACTGCCTTTTTTTAAAATGTTTTATGTTTTAGGATTTTGTAAACTTTACAATCCTAAAACATAAAACATAAAAAAAAGGCAGTTTACAAAATCCTAAACATAAAAATGATTTAAATAATGAAAATGTTGCCTGCAACTGACACAGCCAACACAAATGTCATTGAAAAAACCAAACCCTGTGATAACATGTTTTGTTTTCTAGAATAGAAGAAGCACATTTTAAAAGCCAGAGGATAAATCTTTGTTGTTACTGCATGATTAGAATGAAGTAACACAAGTCTGGCTGGATCAGAAGTGTAATCTGTGTTACTGTGCTAGTGATCTGCATAATTACTTAGTGTATCTGTTTGGATGGCTGAAGTGGGTTAACGACACAGCTAATTTCATGGCTGCTACTGAAACATCTAAATGATCTGCATCCACGATCCACCAGCTACAACATCTGTCAGCTGTGCATCCAACTGGAGCCTTGGCCTGCTGTGCTCAGGCGCTGGGCCCGATTTCCGTCCTTGTTGACGACCTGGCTGTTCCTGTGCGGAGAAGCTGGTGAGGAGACGCTGCTGGTCAGCCAGGCGGCCTGAGCTCCATATGGAACATCAATAGGTCTGTGGATACGTTCCCTCAAGGAACTGATCAATGAGAACTCTGACTACCTGCTTAATGACATATCACTCAACCTTCAGAGGCTCAGCCTGCATTTACAGGTGTTATGATGTGTTTTTTGTTTTACCCAAATGACCAAAATATGCTGGAGGGTTACCCGATTTCCTCTTGGTCGCTTAAGCCTGTGCTGCCTGAGCTTGTACTGTATTCATTATAATCCTGTCTTGTTGGCAGGCTCCACCGGTTTGACAGTTTTGTGACTCACTCTGACTGCAGCCTGCTGTCGGGACATGGTTCAGGATCTGGATCTCAGCTACGAGCGCACAGCTGCTCTTTTCTGCTCCGCGCTGCACGCGCTCATGAAGGCACTGGGTAAATTTCACAGTGATGTCAGCTTGAGGTCTACGTATACTGGGAGTCAAGAGGACAAGAAGAAATGTGACTCATTGCATGCTCTGCCACATTTTTATGTTGCTTAACTTTATGTTTTCTGCAGTGCCTTTCAAGTTTCTATCAAGGAGTACACTCAGGAGTATAATTTGCTCGTTATCAATTATCAGTACTTTGGAAACATTTAATACATCGTGATGTTTAATTGCTGAGTGGTTTTCTGTTGTAGAATTAATATCATAATAATATTCATACAGAAGTTTACAAGCCGCACAGTAAAAAGTATGAATTAAATGTTATGATGGGCTCTTTTCAAAACATCAGGTCTGTGTCACACTGATTTTGATTAACTGACTTATTTTATTGTAACCAAACCTATGCTCATATTGTTGTCTTTTTTTCCTTTAGCGAGGTGGTTTCCTTCCACTTGTAGCAGGACCAGTACGTCTGCCAGCTCCAGAAGCTCCAGTGACCAGGAAGACCTCAGCATTCGCCATTCCTGCTGAATTACCGCAAACAGAAAGAACTGGCAGAGGCATTGGAATAGAGGACGATGACACTGAAGACCGAGGTAATAGGTCTGTCTAAGGGCCAGTGGATATCAGCTGTAGACTGTAGTGGTGGTTATATAGATTCAGAGTGTAGAGGAGATGACCTTTATGACCAGCAGGAAGGCACCACCACACCCAGTGTCTTAGGTTAATGACACACATATGGGGTTTACAATGGGGGTTGCTTTTATAAAACGTTGTACAAAGAGTTGAGATTTGCAGAGGGACTCCGGGCCATGCACTCTCCATTCTCGAGATGATAAGTGATAGAGACGAATAAATGTTGGGAATAACTATTAACCCTCACTATAAAGACATAAATGGTAACTATATACACACAGAGGTTTACTGCAGTGTAACTAAGGGAGGGTCAGGGTCACCTGATCCAGGCTGACTATATGCTTTATCAATAGGAAGTTGTAAGTGTAATGTTGAAGTACAGAGGGTGTCTGTCTCCTGATCCAACTGGGAGCTGGTTCAGAGCAGAGCCCTGAAGCTGAAGGCTCTGCTCCATTCTACTTTTAGAAAGAGCTAGTCTGAGAGTGAAGAGCTGTACCGGGGTGATGTGTACCTTAATGTGTTTAGATATGACGGGCCTCATAATTCAAGACCTTGTTGAAATATTGCCATGTCTTATACTCAGTCTTCCTACGTGTGCATCATTGCTGGAGATTTGTTAGGACAGCTCAGTGATCTGTGGTTTGTTGGGCTCCTCTGAAATATGACACAGTGTCTGAGAGTAGTGGAAGACAGAGTCAGTGAGCCTTCATACCATACTTAGCCAGTGAGTATGTAGACATGAACTACCTGATACTGTCACACAGCTAGATATGTAGTCTTTACTCCAGGACACCGTCCAGCTGCTGGGAGCAAGCCCTGAAGCAGTCAATGACATCTGCTGCAGCAAAACTTGCATTTGCTAGTGTTTATACTCAAAATCAGTATATAATCAGTCTCAGAAAGCTCTTGTGGTTGTTAGTCAGTCCTACCTTCTCTGTTTCATGTATATGTGAGAAGGGAATTGCATAAATTGCACAGATCCATTCCCCTACAGAGCTTTGTGATTGGTCCTGATGCTGCAGCCGTTTCGCTATATCACTTTGACGCCGTTTTAATCCGCTCCAATGCCTTATCTTTTCCCTCTCTCAATTCCCTCCATCATCCCTGCCTACACCCTCCAAGTACTGGAAGGAGCTCCGTCAGACCAGCTCATGCAACAGAGCCAAATGCCCAACAGCCTGGGTATCTAAAACCTCAGCCTCCGGTCTCTCGCTTCTCAGCTTCAGTTTTTGTTCAGCTTCTCCTGTTGTCCCTTGTCATCTATAGCACACATGGTCTCCTTTCATCAGACTGCTCATTGTCTGCTGTCTCTCATTGCAGGTGTTTCATCACTGAGAGGGTGCGTTCTCTCATTTCTCTCTCTCCATGTCAAAAACGGGATGCTGAACACATGACAGTTCAGCAGGCTGCATAATGTTAAGAAGCCACAGCCTTCTGATGTTACAGTCCTGTATTATTTCCTGTGTTCATTTAGTCTGTGACATGTTGTCGCTGTAACCAGAACTGTTGCCACAATCTCTTAACACCTGTGATCTGACGTTGCACTTGCGTGTCTCTCAGGCAACAGACCGACCAATGGAATGATCTGGCTGGATGTGCAATCTGAGACCATTTGACCTGGTGATTCCATTCACCATCCAGAAAGGAGAGGTCAAGTAAAAGTCTACTTAATAAACAGATAGTTTGAGCATAATGATGTGTGTGTGTCATTGTTTTGTCCTCTGCTTTAGGTGAGGTCCGAATGGCATCAGGCAAAGTTGCTAAGCTTGACATCACAGACCAACGATGGCACAGTTGCTGACAAGTACGCTCCCACAGAGGCCGGTCTGCATGAGATGGATATCAATACGATGGCACCCACATCCAGGTATCTGGTATGTCAGGAGAAATGCGTGGGAATGAAGTGCATGGAGAAATAGTTTGGAAGGAATCACTAACCGCTCTTTTCTGTCTGTCACAGGAAGTCCCTGCAGTTCTACATGGATTGCATGAACGGTGCCTATGGCCCTGGCCTTATCCACGATCCATCTGGAGATGTTCCAGACTACATGCCTGGAAACATTCTGCCGAACCCACTGCTCAGCTGCAGATATTCCACTGGACATAGGAGAGCTTGACCTCATAATGACCTGTCCCTCCCACCCCCTGCATGAGACTGTACGAGCATTGAGCAGCTCCTTCAGCAGTGGACTTTTACCCCACAGGTAGGAAGGGCGCGACCGCAGGTCATTCTTACCAGCACTGTCAGACTCTATAATCAGTTAACATGGTTATCTCACTCATCACCTGTTTAATTGACATATCAAATGTTTTAATTGTCTGCTCACTTTACAGCTTGTTTCTACACTGTATATTCACCAGATCATTCACCCCTTGTGTAATATCTCTGTACACTTTTATCTGTATATCTGTGTGTATGTATATAGAACCACTCTGCGTCTTCCTTCTATATTTTATTTCCTCTTGCTGTGTACACCCACATTCTCATTTGTGGATAAAAGGTTTATTCTATTCTATTTCAACATTAAACTCGATACTTTGTGAAAAGTCAAATATGGAGATTAAAGGTTCCATTTCAGGCAAACAAATCTATTGTCGATGAGTCTGTAGGTGGCGGCTTGATCCAATATTATAATATTGACAAACCAGCACTGGTATTGGTATCAGATCGATACTAGCTTTGTTTCTCTCTTCAGTCTGTCTGTAGACCACTGACTGTATAAATGATTTTTTGGAATGAAAAATCGTTAACTTTCCTTTCCCTGGGCTTTGCATCAGTCCCTCCTCCCAGCCTCATATTCTGACAGTGTAATCAAACAGGTGCTTTGCTTTCATCTTCTCCACAACTGTATTTCCCCTCATGGTGGCTTCTTATCATAAGTATGTGCCAAAACTTATTACTTGCATGGCTCACAGTGGTAGTTGTGGGCGGGAGTTGTGAGCAGGGCAAACCCACGCTTAACCTCCACAGGGCAACAGAAGTTTGACCTTTGATGTCCCTATATGGCCCAGATGGACAATTATTCTGGATGGTTTTCTAAAACCTGTAGTGGTCAGTTCTTTAACCTGAGCCCCAAAGGTTTCTGAGCTTCCTGCTCGAAAATGAAATGCCCAAATTAATTGAGTGCAATTACAACTCTGTGTATACAATCGTGTATCAAAAGAAAGCTACACTTGTGAAATGTCATCAGAGGTGTAAATATTGCAGCAGATATTACTGTGTCAAAGTTACTGAGACTGGAACACAGAAAAAGTGAGTAGATTTTATTCCGCCAATTTTTTTTTATTTTTTTAACATATAACCTTTTAAAACATGCTTCAGTTCACATTCACAACAAACAAAGACAAACACCTTTATTTGTCACATACACAATCATACAGGGTACACATGTAGTGAAATGTTGTGTCTGAGCTGCAGACCTTTAATTCCCGAAATTCAGTATAACACATCTGTGCAAGTTTTATGTTTCTAAAGTGAAACCGTGAAAAATTACAGCACTGCCAACACATAAATATCCAGCGTTGAACAAAAGCCCAATTTTGCACACATTGAACACCATGTCAGTTGAATTTTTAGGTATTAAACAGCAGAAATTATTTATTTTAACAGCCTAAAATACTTTTGAGCAATATTTTTTCTTTTTTACTTTTTAAGTTGAACAACTAAAGAACAATATACATAATAATGCAGTTATAGAAAGGGCAGAAAATGTCACAGCTTGCAGTATCTTTACAACTCATGTATACAAATACAGTCGGTAACAAAAAGGAAACTTAGGAGAAAAAAACAAAAATGATAAAAAGAAAGGTGTCGAGGTATAATAACGTATAAATCAAGTGAAACATTTACACAGCTCCTGTGGTTTACATGCTTTGGAATTTGTGCTGTTCTTTAGTTCTCTAGATAACTGTGGTGGTTTTTGTGTCTTCTTTTGCGCTCTTTCAGTGATTTTAGTCAGAGCGCGTGAAGCTTGGTGTTTGGAATCGTGATAGCTCTGGAGATAACAGCTTTCTTATCCGTTACATGAGGTCTGATGAATTTGTGGTTCAGTTTGTTTGTTTAGTGGACTTGTGTGCATTATAATGCTCTTTTAATCATGGCTTGTTTTCGTTGTGTTTGTGGTTGTGAAATGGTTTATATGAGATTTTAGCGGAGATGTGCCACAGAGTGAATGTAAAATGCAAATGATGCAGTAGAAACAGTCTACGTCATTTCCTGATGCTGTACGAAAGTAGCGGTAAAATCGAAGGCGTGACCGTTATGATTTTGAATATAATATTGTGTGTGCGCTGAGTAAGTACTGAGTAATACTTCAAGGCATAGAATGACTCAAATATTTATACACTGTCTTTGCTCATTATAGATCGTTAGACACACAGATAACATTGCATGTGCATGTGGTGTTTGAGTACTTTCAGTACAGATGAGATAACACCTTATCATTTATCATCGTCAGAAGTGAGCATATACGCACGCACTCTTATCTCTTCTATGTAAAGTTTGAATTACCTATAATCCAGGTACCTTGATAACACGCACTAATATATAGCTTAATCTAAGTATGGGTGTCGGAATAGGTGTTCTCCACTTATTGCGCTACCATGAAGTGAGGGGTACAAGTAAACTGTCCAGGTTAACATAGAAAGACAATCATCCACACTCATTCACACCTCGGTCAGTTTAGAATCGAAAAACGATTGGGCTCATATAATGGCAAACCTCTGGAGGAAACCTGTCTTGTGGAGAGACGCATCCATCCACTTTGATGGAGCAGCTCATTCTAGAAATATGGACCATTATTAACCCCAAAATATGACTATCCGAGTTGGGACCAGGAAGGAGGTTGCAGTCTTACAGCCTCTCTGCAGCTTCTCTCCTCTGCTACCCCCCCAAAACCATCTCATTGACTGGTCAGCTCCCAACAGACAAAAACAACTTGGTGTAAGACACCAATTTGGCAATTTGGGGCACGTCATTCTCTACACATGTCAGATGCATCTATCTCTATGGAACTGTCTTATGCGAGAGTTCTGGTGCGAATGACCGGAGCCTCCTGCCTGGGGAGCAGGTCAAACAGACTGTGTCCAGGTGAGAAGGGTCAGCTGTGATCGAGCTGCACGCCCCAGTGTCCTGAGGGTACAGTCCTGCAAGATGGGAGTTTGCAGCCAATCACTTCTCAGCAGAGCGCAAACACGCTAAGTCTCGTTTGTCCTGATAGTGGCTCCAGCGTACCAACCGTGATGAGGAGTGAGGATGGAGTCGATGATGCAGTGTAAACTGCTCATCATCCGTGTTGGAGGTTGAATTCTTCAGCTGCCTCAGGAAGTACATCCTCTGCTACGGCATCATGCCCTTGGACTCATTTTTACAACTTTTTAGTAGGAAAAAAGAGGAATTTTAATTAAAAAATGTTTGACATTTGTGAAAATGTAATTTTTCCTGTATTCATTTTTTTTGTTATTGGTTTTTTTTTTTTACATTTGTTTTGGTTTTTATTGCCTTTTGAGTCAAAAGTCTCCAGATGCAGATGCTTGGTTTCCTGGTATTTCAAGACATTAATGCAATGGAGAGGGATTTAAAAAAGAAAGAAAGAAAAGAAACAGTGGAAAGTGAATCTCACATGAAGCGGAGGAGCTCAGAGTTCTCTCATTAGTCTAAATATCTTCGGAAGTGAGTGCAGATAGTAGTGGGAACATTTACTCAAGTACTTAAAATACATAAAGTCTGTGTTTCAGGTAGGTGTTTCCATGTTATACTAGATTCTGCTGTACTATGTTTTGGGTATAAATATTGTTTTTTCAGCTCACTGACACTTATTTTAAAGCTTTAGTTGTTTTTGTATTATAGCTCAATAAGGGCAATAACTATGTTACTAATTACAAAAAGTTGGCACACTGTACAATGTAAACAAACAGAATGTATATGTATATTATAGCACCAAATCACAGTAACAATCACCTCAAGCTGCTTTATGTTGTAAGGCAAAGACCCTACAGTAACTATAAAAAACAAACAAACCCAAAACCCAACAATAATCATATGACGCTCTTTGAGCAAGCACTTGGTGATAGTGGAAAGGGAAAACTCCCCTTTAACAGGAAGAAACCAGGCTTGGAGGGTGAGGGTGGTGGTGCTATGATGATTGTAAGACGAGCATGACCTGTGCACAGTGCAAGAAATGTGTGTGTGGGTGTGTGCGTGCATGAGTATGCACACACTCATCCATGTGTACACTTGTGCAGACAAGAAACTTGACTGTTGGACAACAACTGTTCCATGTTCTGATTATTTGAGCGATGTCATTATTTTCTGTTTCACAAATATGTACACCCCCCCCCAAAACAAACAAACAAACAAACAAACAAAAAGAACAAGTACATAAAGACTCACACAAAAAAATAAAGCAGAAGAAAACCCTTCTTCAACTCTGCCGTGGCCGGTCCCAAGCCTGGATAAGGAAAGACGAAGGGTGAGTGAAAGGGATGTCTAGGGTCACAAAAATCAACATGACTCATTCTAAAGGGCACAGACGTGCACCCAAAATTAGAAAACAATTGGATGAAAGATTTTGAAGATTCACTAAATCTGTCATCACCAAAAACCAATAGGGTGTCAGTAATCTTGAAAAGATTTGAATGCAAACTTTCCAAGATACATTTATTCTACAATAAAAGTTTGGCCTGATGGCGGTGCTGGGGTTCTACAGTGTGGCCTGGTGGCCAAGTGGCAAGGTGTTAGTGTTGTAAACTGAAGATCTTGGATTCAATACCCATCTATACCTTTAATACAAGCTGACAAGGGAAACAAAAAGTCCCTTTCTGTACTAGACACTAGCTGTAAGAAACAACAGTCCGTCCAGGAGCAATGTTCTCCCGAAAGTCTGTTCTGGGCATCTTTTCACTCATCAAAGTGACTTCTTCAGTTTCACCTGACTGCAGGTTTCCACAGCCTTATAAAGAGTACATCTGCATAATGTCAGAAATTATACACAAGCATAAAAATAACAGTCCACTCAAGTTTTACAAAACACCATTGCTTATTGAGTAATAGAGCGTTATATACTGTTTATGATTTAACACCACCATGATGGTTTGTGGAGCATTGTGGAGTGAAATGTCACTGCTAAAGCTTGGCTGAAACTGGGTGATAGTAATTCTAACAGAATAATGCCGGTGTTGACCAGATGCACTATAAATGTGGCAACACTTTACAAGCTTGCAACATTTTTTCATGCTTTCCTTGGAATGATGTTCGCATTTGGCAATCTTTCTCTGGGTTTTTGGAATATTGGAGAATGTTGCTTTTGAATGGACTGATTCTTATGCAGTGATTCTCTACTTTGAGCACTCAAACCAACTAAGATGACAAACATGTTCATCAATTCATTTAATTGAACAATTCAAGAGGAATATGATGTTACGGTATGGACAAAGCTCAGCCGTGTGGCATAGTGGCCAAGTGGCAAGGCATTGGTCTCGTCTGCCAAAGCTCATGGGTTCAATCCCCATCTGTGCCTTTAGTACAGTGATTAAAAACCTGTTTGATTCTGTACTTGCTGATCACGTTGCTTTAAGTAGGGGAAACACTCTGCTCCCAATAACCAGAAACACTGAACAGAACTTTAGACATGACTCTGGTGCAACAACATCACTGTTGTTGGCGCTTTACTCAGTGTGAGTATCAGTTTCCTTTACTCACAGGTTAAATATTTAACAGAATATAACATACGTTGTGAAGAGTCAAAGTGGACGATCCAAACAGGATATCTGACAACAGGAGACATTCGCAAAAGCATATTTACACTGATAATTCATATTAATGTTAATAATGACAATTTAATGACCATAATGCTTCCATCAAACTGAAATCCACCATTAATAAATCCTCAATTGATTTTTTAGACACAACTACATTTAAGGGCCCAAATTTCCCAAATGACCACAAATTAGATGTTAAAGTCTTTTTCAAACCTACAGATACACATGCCTACTGTTCAGAACAAGTTTTCACCCAAAACACACATTTGCAGGATAATTAAATCCCAATTACTGAGATTTCACAGGATCTGCACTCAACAGAGTGATTTGGGGAAGCTGTCAAGATTTTATTCTCAGCTCTCTCCACTAGGGGTACGGTTGGTCCTTTTTAAGAAAATGTTTCAATTCATTCTTGCAGACCAAGCCAATTGATGTTTCTCCCTCATCCCAGTGGTGATCACATATTCTCCCTCCACCTGCAAATTGGTCAGAGTTATCAAGAGCAACTTTCAAAGGTTCACTCAGGACACACATATGCTTCAGGATCACAAGGCAATTGCAGCCTTCAGGAGGAACAAAACCTGGGTGATCTCCTTGTAAAGGCTAAAATCTCACCTCTCTCTGAGCCTAAGCGCAGAGATCAGGCAATTTTTCCAGCACCACAAGTGGGTGGGCAGTTATTCCAATGGTAATGTTTTTCTATCACTGTGCAAAGGGACTCCAAGATCTAAAACTGTGTATATTTGATCACTTGTAGGAACTGTGGAATCCAATATGTGGGAGAAACAGGAAATACACTTTTGGTTAGATTCACAGTTTTTGCCTTGTTGGGAGCTTTTAAGGACCAGCCTTGAATTTTACACATTTGATAAGTGAAGACTGGATGCTTAGTGACGAGAGCTGGGATAATCTGGACAGAATCTGCAGCCTGCATCTCCAAATCAGAAATGGCTTTAGATCTGACGCTAGCAGACAGGCATGCATGTCTCAGGGTGATTACACACTAACACATTGTGATTAATCACACACATTTGTATACATTTTATTCACAAGATTTAAAAAAAACAAAAAAAAAAAAACACTATACAAAATGTGTTTTGTGACAGGCCGCTAGTAACAAAATGCTTAAAGATTTAAAATTGGTTCTTTCCCAAGTTTTCTGTTATGTGCACACACATTCCTTGACTTAGGTGCTTTTTAATTCTCCAACAATGGTCAGTGCCAAGTGTTTACACAAACAAAAACAAACAAACAAAAACATTACTCAGAAAATGGTCAGGTACAAGAACTGGACTAAAAAGGAGTGGAAAAACCAGATAATGTCCAAGAAATACTTCAGCGTGTGGCTCACGACTTTTGCACAGTACTGTAAATGTATTAATAATGAAAGATGTCAAAATGTAGCTTTCTCATTTTAAAAATTCCCATACACATTATTCTTTTCTTCTAGTGAAGGTGCCTCCTCCTTCTGACCTTAGGGTAACTAATTTCTCAGACAGTGACATCACGGTGCGCTGGAAGCTGCAGCTGATGATGATGTTTCTTACCTCACTAAGTGGAGGCGACCTGAGACAGGTGGGAAGAACTATTGGATTGTTGGAGTACATATTATGAAGTAAAAAATACAATGTCTCAATAAACTGTTGTCCTGTGTCTTAAGGAGCATCAGATATCACTGTCTGCACTCTATGGAGATGGAGCTCAGAGTGAAGCTGTGGCCGTATGCTACAGCACCTGTGAGTCACACATTTTCTGATCCTGAACATTTCTCAACTCAGGAGGGGAGAGCCTGAAACCATTTACCTAGTCACATTAGCAGCAGTATATCTGTCATATTGTGTCTCTATGTACAATATAGCATTACTAATACAATAACCTGTACGTCATGAACTTCATTGTGTAATTGATGGCAGTTCTCAAAGTACTAGTCACTTAAAGGTTAATTTCACATCTAAATTCTCATCTTT
>NW_020328639.1:0-17921 GCF_001858045.2 Oreochromis niloticus
CAGTGAGAAGAAAAGGCAAACCCTGCATGCAAGAGTGAAAGTGAGTGCATACTCACCCTGAATGGACTCTCAGTTCCCAGGAGACCATCACAGTGTGCTTCACAGGCTTACGTGGTGTAGGTGCAGGTGTATGTTGCTGTTGCCATTATCCTTAACCTGGACATCCACAGAATTGACTTCACCATCCTGTGCAGAAGACAAGGGATTAGTTCAATCAGATTTAACACCCGTAGTTTCGGACCATAAGGCGCACTGTTGATGAACAGGTCTGGTTTTATACATGAGGCGTACTGGATTATAAAACGCATTAAGCGAAACAAAACAGTCAGATAAGTCAAACTTTACTCAACTCTTCTTCTAGCTTCCTCTATTTCCGTACCATTGATTCATTAATGTTGAAATCTCTCGCAGCTGCTCTATTCTCATGTTCTACTGCGTGACTGACAGCCTGAGTTTGAAATCCGCTTCGTAAGCATGTCTCTTAACAGGTGCCATTTTGGGGTCCTTATCCACACACAATACAGTAATATTATGTTGAAGCGCAGCGCGTATCACTCCGCGAGGCTGCTGACTACGTAACCATGATGCTCCGACAATCCATCAAGCGGTGCGACTTCGTAGCTTACCAAAGTCGTACTAAAACATTTTTTGACAGATTTTTGAGCGCCGTGTATTACATAAAATCGTTCAAGGTCAGTAAGCACAACCAGAATTCATACATAAGGCGCACAATTAAGGATTTTAAGTGCGACTCATACTCTGAAAAATACGGTACATGCAATATATTTAACATATTTGTGGTCATATACAAAGCCAGATATACCTGGGCTATAATTTTCAGAGGAGCTTTTCCTCCTTGCTTGGCATCAACTGTGAATTCAGTGGGTTTTCCAACAGCCAGACCACTGCTCTGAAGGCCTGGACCGTACGCCTTAACCTAGAGAAAACAATTTTAAACAAACAATTAAAAAAGGAACAAGTCAAAGATCTACTACAGCCAAAGAAGATCATTTACAGACTTAGCGCTGTGAAAAAATATTTGCCTCCTTTCTGATTTCGTATCTTATTCCATATTTGTCACACTTACACGTTTCAGATCAATACATTTATAATATTAGACAAGAATGTGTAATATTAAACGGCAGTTTTCAAGGGGAAAAAGCTATCCAAACATACTTGGTCCTATATGAAAAAGTAATTGCACCTAAAACCCGATACCTTGTGTGTCACCTCTGACACCAAGAACTGCAGCAAGCGTTTGGTGCTAGAGGTCACATTTTGAGTTTGTAAAGATATTTAAGGTAGACACACGTAGTTAGCGGCAGGTGTGTTGTTGATCGAGAGGGCTTAGCCTCTACAGGAGAGCTTTCAGCCATGAAAGTGTGTCCATCACAAGCCACCACCATGATCTCAGGTCTTGAGGCACAATCATGAAACTAATCTTAATGAAGTGTTGGATGTCCTCATTGTTGCAGAGCACATGGACAGCATACTCACCTGTTCTGTGGGCCAGCAGCACATGTCACACCATCCATCACCCTTGTCATCACATTCAATCTTGGTCTGAGAGAAACCTGAAGAGAAATAGAGCAACTTCAGAGAAGAAACTGAAGCTGATCAGCACATGCTTCCGATCGCTCGTATTTAAACTGCTATAATAACTTGTTGGTCTATAATATGTGAAAACATATATCAAATGTATCCTTCATGGATGAAATCAAGTCATCTGAGCCACAAACACATTCCTATAACAAGGTCGAAGCTGCAATGAGTTTTTGGTAGTGACTTTTATATATGCTTTATTTATCTAGTTCCAACAATGGGTTGACGTTAAAAAAAGTGTTTGTTAGTTTTTTAAAAGCGTAATCTGTGCAAGAGGACAGCAGATGTTGCAAGAAATCTAGATAGTTGTTTAAAGTTATTTGAAGTGGACAAGAGGATAAGGCGTTTGTAAACCCTGTTGAGGGAAGTCTATCTAGCAAGATATGTAAAGATATTGGAGATTAAAAACCCCATAGGGAAACATAGGAAATATTATTTGTCAGGCAATGACTTGTTGGCAGAAGAAGAGTGGTCCTTGGTAGCCATGACAAGAAGGAGGTCCCATAAATCAGGCTGGGCTGTTTGTTGCTGGCAGGTAAAAGAAAACAGAGAAAAATCAAAATCAGGGAAGTCCAGGCTGAACAAGGTTCATCCCTCGGAATTTTCACTCCAAATCCCCTGCCTGGACTCCCCTAGCAGATAAACATAGAGAGGCAGGTGAGCCGAGGGCTCGAACCTGAGCCTTATGTTATAACCTGCTAGCCACCACATAGCAGAACGTGGAATCCTTGTATTTAAAGAGCGCAAGGTGCACATCGGGCACCAGCCTTTCGCAGGAGACCACACATTTTACACTCAAATACTCACATTCACACACTCACACCTGCTTTTTTCCCTGCCCACCTTTTCTCCACTTATTATCAACAACCACTCCTTTTCATCTCTGCTACCTTGCCTTTATTACATCCTCTTAGCTAGCATCAGTGACCGGAGAGCAACAACAGCAACCCAGTGCTTTTCTCATCATTTCTTTAGTCACGGTCAATTCATTGGCCTCTACGGATTAGCTAAAGCAACTTTACAAAACAAGTTTCCCCGAAGAGCCCAGTTGTCATCTTAGCTGCCTAGATTTGAGGACCTAGCTAAGGACGGTAGTTACGGACACAAACATGTAACTTACGGAAAAAAAGCCTGGGTCCCTCTGTCACTGTGCTTATTAGGTGGTAATAATTTGATGTAAAAGTGTCGGAGACAGGTGAAAAAATGAAGGCAGAGTTGGTAGCCTGAAGAGAGAAAGTTGCAAGTTGTGGAAGGTGGAGTAATAAGCAGCAAATAGTTGAGGAATGAAGAGCTGACAAGCATGGGTATTTTGCGGTAATAAAGGAAATAAGAGAGCAGGCGGAGGAGTTGGCAAGAGCAGGAAAAGGGAGAAGCGACTTGGCTTCTCCCCGCCCCAAGCAATGGTCGTGGCAGCGAGTCCGTGAGGGATTCGAACTCGGGCGCTCAGATTGAAAGCGCCACTTCTTACGTCTTACGCCAAACGACCAGCCGGCGAAAGTAGGAAAAAAAGGACATTATCTTTGTTCGCAATACTTGTTTTTGTGTGCAAAACATGTATGGTGCTCGGTAAAGATGACACGCCGACTCACTTCTTCTTTTTTGGTTTTTTTTTGGTTTGACAAAGTTTGTTTTCATATTAAACCAATGTCAGTGACGTCATTCTATGCCACTACCACAGGTAGGAAAAGCCTGAATCCGTAGATCTTTTTCTTTTCTTTTGTTGTCTAAAACACAAAAATCGCCAAACAGTCAGCTCACAAAGTTGCAGCTTGGTGGCAATTTGGCAGAACAGCCAATGACTTAAGCATTTAGGTGCATACATCTTGCACAAGACATGTGTGCTAAGCTAGCTAAATTAGTTTCTGTTAGCGAACCAAGTTCAAGCTCCACATATCATCATCCAGGGTACAGTCATATGCTGATGAGGAAATCCCATGCAGGCAACATTAGGCAGTGTAACAAGTTAAATATGCACTAATTTAAGCTATTTCCTAATATCTAACATTAAAAAGGCAGTTTACATTGTAAACTGCCTTTTTTTAAAATGGTTTTATGTTTTAGGATTTTGTAAACTTTACAAAATCGTAAAACATAAAAACATAAAAAAAGCAGTTTACAAAATCCTAAACATAAAATAGATTTAAAATAATGATAAATGTTTGCCTGCAACTGACACAGCCAACACAAATGTCATTGAAAAAAACCAAACCCTGTGATAACATGTTTTTGTTTTTCTAGAATAGAAGAAGCACATTTAAAAAGCAGAGGAATAAATCTTGTTGTTACTGCATGATTAGAATGAAGTAACAACAAGTCTGGCTGGAATCAGAAGTGGTAATCTGTGTACTGTGCTAGTGATCTGCATAATTCACCTTAGATGGTCATCTGTTTGGATGGCTGAAGTGGGTTAACGACACAGCTAATTTCATCAGGCTGCTACTGAAACATCTAAAATGATCTGCATCACGATCACCAGCTCACAGCAACATCTGTCAGCTGTGCATCCAACTGGAGCCTTGGCCTGCTGTGCTCAGGCGCTGGCCGCGATTTCCGTCCCTTGTGACGACCTGGCTGTATCCTGTGCTGGAGAAAGCTGGTGAGGAGACGCTGCTGGTCAGCCAGGCGGCGCTGAGCTCCATATGAACATCAATAAGGTCTGTGGATCGCTTCCTCAAGGAACTGATCAATGAGAACTCTGACTACCTGCTTAATGACATATCACTCAACCTTCAGAGGCCAGCCTGCATTTACAGTAGTTATGATGTGTTTTTTGTTTTTACCCAAAATGGACACAGAAATAACTGCTGGAGGGTTACCCGATTTCCTCCTTGGTCTGCTTAAGCCTGTGCTGCCTGAGCTTGTACTGTATTTCATTATAATCCTGTCTTGTTGGCCAGGCTCCACCGGTGTTGACAGTTCTGTTGACTCACTCTGACTGCAGCCTGCTGGTCGGGACATGGTTCAGGATCTGGATCTCAGCTACGAGCGCACAGCTGCTCTTTTCTGCTCCGCGCTGCACGCGCTCATGAAGGCACTGGGTAAGATTTCACAGTGATGTCAGCTTGAGTTCACGTATACTGGGAGTCAAAGAGGACAAGGAAGAAATGTGACTCATTGCATGCTCTGCCACATTTTTATGTTGCTTAACTTTATGTTTTCTGCAGTGCCTTTCAAAGTTTCTATCAAGGAGTACACTTCAGGATGTATAATTGCTCGTTATCAAATATCAGTATCTTTGGAAACATTTAATACATCGTGATGTTTAATTGCTGAGTGGTTTTCTGTTGTAGAATTAATATCATAATAATATTCATACAGAAGTTTACAAGCCCGCACAGTAAAATGTATGAATAATGTTACTGATGGGCTCTTTTCAAAAACATCAGCGTCTGTGTCACACTGATTTTGATTAACTGACTTATTTTATTGTAACCAAACCTATGCTCATATTGTTGTCTTGTTTTTCCTTTAGCGAGGTGGTTTCCTTCCACTTGTAGCAGGACCAGTACGTCTGCCAGCTCCAGATAGAGCTCCAGTGACCAGGAAGACCTCAGCATTCGCCAATCCTGCTGAATTACCACAAACAGAAAGAACTGGCAGAGGGCATTGGAATAGAGGACGATGACACTGAAGACCGAGGTAATAGGTCTGTCTAAGGGCCAGTGGAATATCAGCTGTAGACTGTAGTGGTGGTTATATTAGATTCAGAGTGTAGAGGAGATGACCTTTTATGACCAGCAGGAAGGCACACACACACACGCAGTGTCTTAGGTTAATGACACACCATATGGGGTTTACAATGGGGGGTTGCTTTTATAAAACTGTTTGTAAAAAGAGTGAGATTTGCAGAGGGACTCCCGGCCATGCACATCTCCATTCTCGAAGATGAATAAGTGATAGAAGACGAATAAATGGTTGGGAAGTAACTATTAACCTCACTATAAAGACATAAATGGTACTATAAGTAACCACACAAGAGGTTTACTGCAGTGTAACTAAGGGAGGGTTCAGGTCACTGATCCAAGGCTGACTATATGCTTTATCAAATAGGAAAGTTGTAAGTGTAATGTTGAAAGTACAGAGGGTGTCTGTCTCCTGAATCCAGACTGGGAGCTGGTTCAGAGCAGAGCCCTGAAAGCTGAAGGCTCTGCCTCCATTCTACTTTTAGAAAGAGCTAGTCTGAGAGTGAAGAGCTGTACCGGGTGATGTGGTACCTTATGTGTTTAAGATATGACGGGGCTCATAATTCAAGACCTTGTTGAAATATTGCCATGTCTTTATAACTCAGTCTTCCTACGTGTTGCATCATTGCTGGAGATTTGTTAGACAGCTCAGTGACTTGGTTTGTTGGGCTCCTCTGAAATATGACACAGTGTCTGAGAGTAGTGGAGACAGAGTCAGTGAGCCTCACTACCATAACTTAGCCAGTGAGTATGTAGACATAACTGACCTGATACTGTCACAACAGCTAGATATGTAGTTCTTTACTCCAGGACACCGTCAGTGCTGGGAGCAAGCCCTGAAGCAGTCAATGACATTGCTGCAGCAAAACTTGCATTTTGCTATGTTTATACTCAAATCATATATAATCAGTCTCAGAAAGCTCTTGTGGTTGTTAGTCAGTCTACCTTCTCTGTTTCATGTATATGTGAGAAGGGAATTGCATAAATTGCACAGATCCATTCCCCTACAGAGGCTTTGTGATTGGTCTGATGCTGCAGCCGTTCGCTATATCACTTTGACGCCGTTTAATCCGCTCCAATGCCTTATTTTTTCCCTCTCTCAATTCCTCATCATCCTGCCTACACCCTCCAAGTACTGGAAGGAGCTCCGTCAGACCAGCTCATGCAACAGAGCCAAATGCCCCAACAGCCCTGGGTATTAAAACCTCAGCCTCCGGTCTCTCGGCTTCTCAGCTTCAGTTTTTGTTCAGCTTCTCCCTGTTGTCCTTTGTCATCTATAGCACACATGGTCTCCTTTCATCAGACTGCATCATTGTTGCTGTCTCTCATTGCAGGTTTTCATCACTGAGAGGGTGCGTTCTCTCATTTCTCTCTCTCCATGTCAAAAACGGGATGCCTGAAACACATGGACAGTTCAGCAGAGCTGCATAATGTTAAGAAGCCACAGCCTTCTGATGTTACAGGTCCTGTATTAATTTCCTGTGTTCATTTAGTCTGTGACATGTTGTCGCTGTAACCAGAACTGTTGCCACAATCTCTTAACAACCTGTGATCTGAGTGTGCACTTGCGTGTCTCTCAGGCAACAGACCGACCAATGGGAATGATTGGCTGGATGTGGCAAGTCGAGACCATTTGACCTGGTGATTCCATTCACCATCCAGAAAGGAGAGGTCACAGGTAACAAGTCTACTTAATAAACAGATAGTTTGAGCATAATGATGTGTGTGTGTCATTGTTTTTGTCCTCTGCTTAGGTGAGGTCGATGGCATCAGGCAAAGTTGCTAAGCTTGACATCACAGACAACAACGATGGCACAGTTGCTGACAGTACGCTCCCACAGAGGCCGGTCTGCATGAGATGGATATCAAATACGATGGCACCCACATCCCAGGTATCTGCATAGGTCAGGAGAAATGCGTGGGAATGAAGTGCATGGAGAAAATAGTTTGGAAGGAAGTCACTAACCGCTCTTTTTCTGTCTGTCAACAGGAAGTCCTTGCAGTTCTACATGGATGCATGAACGGTGCCTATGGCCCTGGCCTTATCCACGATCCATCTGGAGATGTTCCAAGACTACATGCCTGGAAACATTCTGCCCGAAACCCACTGCTCAGCTGCAGATATTCCACTGGACATAGGAGAGCTTGACCTCATAATGACCTGTCCCCTCCCACCCCTGCATGAGACTGTACGAGCATTGAGCAGCTCCTTCAGCAGTGGACTTTTACACCCACAGTGTAGGAAGGAGCGCGACCGCAGGTCATTCTTACCAGCAGCTGTCAGACTCTATAATCCAGTTTAACATGGTTATCTCACTCATCACCTGTTTAATTGACATATCAATGTTTTTAATTGCTGCTGCTCACTTTACAGCTTGTTTCTACACTGTATATTTCACCAGGATCATTCACCCTTGTGTAAATATCTCTGTACACTTTATCTGTATATCTGTGTGTATGTATATAGAACCACTCTGCGTTTCCTTCTATATTTTATATTCCTCTTGCTGTGTAACACCACATTTCTCATTTGTGGGATAAAAAGGTTTATTCTATTCTATTTCAACATTAAACTCGATACTTGTGAAAAAGTCAAATATGGAGATTAAGGTTCCATTTCAAGGCAAACAAATCTATTGTCGATGAGTCTGTAGGTGGGCGGCTTGATCCAATATTTATAATATGACAAACCAGCACTGGTATTGGTATCAGATCGATACTAGCTTTGTTTCTCTCTTCAGTCTGTCTGTAGACCACTGAACTGTATAAATGATTTTTGGAATGAAAAAATCGTTAACTTTCCTTTTCCTGGGCTTTGCATCAGTCGCTCCTCCCAGCCTCATATTTCTGACAGTGTAATCAAACAGGTGCTTTGGTTTCATCTTCTCCACAACTGTATTTCCCCTCATGGTGGCTTCTTATCATAATAATGTGCCAAAACGTTATTACTTGCATGGCTCACAGTGGGTAGTTGTGGGCGGGAGTGTGTGAGCAGGGCAACCCACGCTTAACCTCCACAGGGCAACAGAAGTTTTGACCTTTGATGTCCCTATATGGGCCCAGATGGACAAAATTATTCTGGATGGGTTTCTAAAACCTGTAGTGGTGCAGTTCTTTAACCTGAGCCCCAAAGGGTTTTCTGAGCTTCCTGCTCGAAAATGAAATGCCCAAAATTAATTGAGTGCAATTACAACTCTGTGTATACAATCGTGGTATCAAAAGAAAGCTAACACTTGTGAAATGTCATCAGAGGTTAAATATTGCAGCAGATATACTGTGTCAAAGTTACTGAGACTGGAACACAGAAAGTGAGTAGATTTTATTCCGCCAAATTTTTTATTTATTTTTTTAACATATAACCTTTTAAAAACATGCTTCAGTTCACATTTCACAACAAACAAAGAAACAAACAACCTTTATTGTCACATACACAATCATACAGGGTACAACATGTAGTGAAATGCTTGTGTCTGAGCTGCAGACCTTTAATTCCCGAAATTCAGTATAACATCATCTGTGCAAAGTTTTATGTTCTAAAGTGAAACCGTGAAAAATTACAGCACTGCCAACACATAAATATCCAGACGTTGAACAAAAGGCCCAATTTTGACACATTGAACACCATGTCAGTTGATTTTTTAGGTATTAACAGCAGAAATTATTTAATTTTATTAACAGGCCTAAAAATACTTTTTGAGCCAATATTTTTTCTTTTTTTACTTTTGAAGTTGAACAACTAAAGAAAATATACATAATAATGCAGTTATAGAAAGGGCAGGAAAATGTCACAGCTTGCAATATCTTTACAACTCATGTATACAATACAAGTCGGTAAACAAAAAGAATACATTAGGAGAAAAAAATGATTAAAAAAGAAAAGGGTGCTCGAGGTATAAATACGTATAAATCAAGTGAAACATTGACACAGCTCCTGTGTTTTACATGCTTTGGAATTTGTGCTGTTCTTTAGATTCTCTAGATAACTGTGGTGGTTTTTGTGGTCTTCTTTTGCGGCTCTTTCAGTGAATTTTAGTCAGAGCGCGGTGAAGCTTGGTGTTTGGAATCGGTGATAGCTCTGGAAGATAACCAGCCTTTCTTTATCCGGTTACATGAGGTCTGATGAATTGTGGTTCAGTTTGTTGTTTAGTGGACTTGTGTGCTTTACGTAACTGCTCTTTTATCATGGCTTGTTTTCGTTGTGTTTGGTGGTTGTAGAAATGGTTTATATGAGATTTTGCGGAGATGTGCCCACAGAGTGAATGTAAATGCAAATGATGCAGTAGAAACGTCTACGTCATTCCTGGATGCTGTACGAAAAGTAGCGGTAAGAAATCGAAGGCGTGACCGTTTGATTTGAATATATATCTGTGTGTGCGCTGAGTAAGTACTGAGTAAGTACTTTCAAGGCATAGAAATGACTCAAAATATTTATAACACTGTCTTGCTCACTTATAGATCGTTAGACACACAGATAAGATTGCATGTGCATGTGGTGTTTGAAGTACTTTCAAGTACAGATGAGATAACACCTTATCATTATCATCGTCAGAAGTGAGCATATACGGCACTCTTATCTCTTCTATGTAAGTTTTGAATATACCTATAATCCAGGTAACCTTTGATAACAGCGCACAATACTATTAGCTTAATCTAAGATAGGGTGTCGGAATAGTGTTCTCCCACTTATTGCGCTACCATGAAGTGAGGGGTACAAGTTAAACTGTCCAGGGTTAACATAGAAAGACATCATCCACACTCACATTCACACCTGCGGTCAGTTTAGAATCCGAAAAACGATGTGGGCTTCATAGATAATTGGCAAACCTTCTGGAGGAAACCTGGTCTTGTTAGGAGAGACGGCATCCATCCCACTTTGGATGGAGCAGCTCTCATTTCTAGAAATATGGACCAATTTATTAAACCCCCAAAAATATGACTATCCAGAGTTGGGACCAGGAAGGAGAGTTGCAGTCTTACACGCCTCTCTGCAGCTTCTCTCCTCCTGCTCCCCCCAAAAACCCATCTCCATTGAGACTGTGTCAGCTCCCAAACAGACAAAAAACAAACTTGGTGTTAAGACACCAATTTGGCAATTTGGGGGCACGGTCATTCTCTACACATGTTCAGATGCATCTATGCTTCTATGGAAACTGTTCTTATGGCGAGAGGTTCTGGTGCGAATGGACCGGAGCCTCCTGCCTGAGGGGAGCAGGTCAAACAGACTGTGTCCAGGGTGAGAAGGGTCAGCTGTGATCCGAGCTGCACGCCCCAGTGTCCTGGAGGTGTACAGGTCCTGCAGAGATGGGAGTTTGCAGCCAATCACCTTCTCAGCAGAGCGCACAACACGCTGAAGTCTCTGTTTGTCCCTGATAGTGGCTCCAGCGTACCACACGGTGATGGAGGAGGTGAGGATGGAGTCGATGATTGCAGTGTAGAACTGCATCATCATCCGTGTTGGCAGGTTGAATTTCTTCAGCTGCCTCAGGAAGTACATCCTCTGCTACGGCATCATGCCCTTGGACTCATTTTTACAACTTTTTAGTAGGAAAAAAAGAGGAATTTTAATTAAAAAATGTTTGACATTTGTGAAAATGTAATTTTTCCTGTATTCATTTTTTTTGTTATTGGTTTTTTTTTTTTACATTTGTTTTGGTTTTTATTGCCTTTTGAGTCAAAAGTCTCCAGATGCAGATGCTTGGTTTCCTGGTATTTCAAGACATTAATGCAATGGAGAGGGATTTAAAAAAGAAAGAAAGAAAAGAAACAGTGGAAAGTGAATCTCACATGAAGCGGAGGAGCTCAGAGTTCTCTCATTAGTCTAAATATCTTCGGAAGTGAGTGCAGATAGTAGTGGGAACATTTACTCAAGTACTTAAAATACATAAAGTCTGTGTTTCAGGTAGGTGTTTCCATGTTATACTAGATTCTGCTGTACTATGTTTTGGGTATAAATATTGTTTTTTCAGCTCACTGACACTTATTTTAAAGCTTTAGTTGTTTTTGTATTATAGCTCAATAAGGGCAATAACTATGTTACTAATTACAAAAAGTTGGCACACTGTACAATGTAAACAAACAGAATGTATATGTATATTATAGCACCAAATCACAGTAACAATCACCTCAAGCTGCTTTATGTTGTAAGGCAAAGACCCTACAGTAACTAAAAAAACAAACAAACCCAAAAACCCAACAATAATCATATGACGCTCTTTGAGCAAGCACTTGGTGATAGTGGAAAGGGAAAACCCCTTTAACAGGAAGAAACCAGGCTTGGAGGGTGAGGGTGGTGGTGCTATGATGATTGTAAGACGAGCATGACCTGTGCACAGTGCAAGAAATGTGTGTGGGTGTGTGCGTGCATGAGTATGCACACACTCATCCATGTGTACACTTGTGCAGACAAGAAACTTGACTGTTGGACAACAACTGTTCCATGTTCTGATTATTTGAGCGATGTCATTATTTTCTGTTTCACAAATATGTACACCCCCCCCCACAAACAAACAAACAAACAAACAAACAAACAAAAAGAACAAGTACATAAAGACTCACACAAAAAATAAAGCAGAAGAAAACCCTTCTTCAACTCTGCCGTGGCCGGTCCCAAGCCTGGATAAGGAAAGACGAAGGGTGAGTGAAAGGGATGTCTAGGGTCACAAAAATCAACATGACTCATTCTAAAGGGCACAGACGTGCACCCAAAATTAGAAAACAATTGGATGAAAGATTTTGAAGATTCACTAAATCTGTCATCACCAAAAACCAATAGGGTGTCAGTAATCTTGAAAAGATTTGAATGCAAACTTTCCAAGATACATTTATTCTACAATAAAAGTTTGGCCTGATGGCGGTGCTGGGGTTCTACAGTGTGGCCTGGTGGCCAAGTGGCAAGGTGTTAGTGTTGTAAACTGAAGATCTTGGATTCAATACCCATCTATACCTTTAATACAAGCTGACAAGGGAAACAAAAAGTCCCTTTCTGTACTAGACACTAGCTGTAAGAAACAACAGTCCGTCCAGGAGCAATGTTCTCCCGAAAGTCTGTTCTGGGCATCTTTTTCACTCATCAAAGTGACTTCTTCAGTTTCACCTGACTGCAGGTTTCCACAGCCTTATAAAGAGTACATCTGCATAATGTCAGAAATTATACACAAGCATAAAAATAACAGTCCACTCAAGTTTTACAAAACACCATTGCTTATTGAGTAATAGAGCGTTATATACTGTTTATGATTTAACACCACCATGATGGTTTGTGGAGCATTGTGGAGTGAAATGTCACTGCTAAAGCTTGGCTGAAACTGGGTGATAGTAATTCTAACAGAATAATGCCGGTGTTGACCAGATGCACTATAAATGTGGCAACACTTTACAAGCTTGCAACATTTTTTCATGCTTTCCTTGGAATGATGTTCGCATTTGGCAATCTTTCTCTGGGTTTTTGGAATATTGGAGAATGTTGCTTTTGAATGGACTGATTCTTATGCAGTGATTCTCTACTTTGAGCACTCAAACCAACTAAGATGACAAACATGTTCATCAATTCATTTAATTGAACAATTCAAGAGGAATATGATGTTACGGTATGGACAAAGCTCAGCCCGTGTGGCATAGTGGCCAAGTGGCAAGGCATTGGTCTCGTCTGCCAAAGCTCATGGGTTCAATCCCCATCTGTGCCTTTAGTACAGTGATTAAAAACCTGTTTGATTCTGTACTTGCTGATCACGTTGCTTTAAGTAGGGGAAACACTCTGCTCCCAATAACCAGAAACACTGAACAGAACTTTAGACATGACTCTGGTGCAACAACATCACTGTTGTTGGCGCTTTACTCAGTGTGAGTATCAGTTTCCTTTACTCACAGGTTAAATATTTAACAGAATATAACATACGTTGTGAAGAGTCAAAGTGGACGATCCAAACAGGATATCTGACAACAGGAGACATTCGCAAAAGCATATTTACACTGATAATTCATATTAATGTTAATAATGACAATTTAATGACCATAATGCTTCCATCAAACTGAAATCCACCATTAATAAATCCTCAATTGATTTTTTAGACACAACTACATTTAAGGGCCCAAATTTCCCAAATGACCACAAATTAGATGTTAAAGTCTTTTTCAAACCTACAGATACACATGCCTTACTGTTCAGAACAAGTTTTCACCCAAACACACATTTGCAGGATAATTAAATCCCAATTACTGAGATTTCACAGGATCTGCACTCAACAGAGTGGGGGAAGCTGTCAAGATTTTATTCTCAGCTCTCTCCACTAGGGGGTACGGTTGGTCCTTTTTAAGAAAATGTTTCAATTCATTCTTGCAGACCAAGCCAATTGATGTTTCTCCCCTCATCCCAGTGGTGATCACATATTCTCCCTCCACCTGCAAATTGGTCAGAGTTATCAAGAGCAACTTTCAAAGGTTCACTCAGGACACACATATGCTTCAGGATCACAAGGCAATTGCAGCCTTCAGGAGGAACAAAAACCTGGGTGATCTCCTTGTAAAGGCTAAAATCTCACCTCTCTCTGAGCCTAAGCGCAGAGATCAGGGCAATTTTTCCAGCACCACAAGTGGGTGGGCAGTTATTCCAATGGTAATGTTTTTCTATCACTGTGCAAAGGGACTCCAAGATCTAAAAACTGTGTATATTTGATCACTTGTAGGAACTGTGGAATCCAATATGTGGGAGAAACAGGAAATACACTTTTGGTTAGATTCACAGTTTTTGCCTTGTTGGGAGCTTTTAAGGACCAGCCTTGAATTTTACACATTTGATAAGTGAAGACTGGATGCTTAGTGACGAGAGCTGGGATAATCTGGACAGAATCTGCAGCCTGCATCTCCAAATCAGAAATGGCTTTAGATCTGACGCTAGCAGACAGGCATGCATGTCTCAGGGTGATTACACACTAACACATTGTGATTAATCACACACATTTGTATACATTTTATTCACAAGATTTAAAAAAAAAAACAAAAAACAAAACACTATACAAAATGTGTTTTTGTGACAGGCCGCTAGTAACAAAATGCTTAAAGATTTAAAATTGGTTCCCCAAGTTTTCTGTTATGTGCACACACATTCCTTGACTTAGGTGCTTTTTAATTCTCCAACAATGGTCAGTGCCAAGTGTTTACACAAACAAACAAACACAAAAACATTACTCAGAAAATGGTCAGGTACAAGAACTGGACTAAAAAGGAGTGGAAAAACCAGATAATGTCCAAAGAAATACTTCAGCGTGTGGCTCACGACTTTGCACAGTACTGTAAATGTTATTAATAATGAAAGATGTCAAAATGTAGCTTTCTCATTTTTAAAAAATTCCCATACACATTATTCTTTTCTTCTAGTGAAGGTGCCTCCTCCTTCTGACCTTAGGGTAACTAATTTCTCAGACAGTGACATCACGGTGCGCTGGGAAAGCTGATGATGATGTTTCTTACCTCACTAAGTGGAGGCGACCTGAGACAGGTGGGGAAGAACTATTGGATTGTTGGAGTACATATTATGAAGTAAAAAATACAATGTCTCAATAAACTGTTGTCCTGTGTCTTAAGGAGCATCAGATATCACTGTCTGCACTCTATGGAGATGGAGCTCAGAGTGAAGCTGTGGCCGTATGCTACAGCACCTGTGAGTCACACATTTTCTGATCCTGAACATTTCTCAAACTCAGGAGGGGAGAGCCTGAAACCATTTACCTAAGTCACATTAGCAGCAGTCATATCTGTGTGTACAATATAGCATTACTAATACAATAACCTGTACGTCAATGAACTTCATTGTGTAATTGATGGCAGTTCTCAAAGTACTAGTCACTTAAAGGTTAAATTTCACATCTAAATTCTCATCTTTGAGTAACTAGAACTCTAAGCTATGAAATAAATGTAGTGAGGTTAAAGTATCAAATCAAAGTATCAAATTCTCTGTTATACTTTACATTTATTTTCTAAAAAAACCACTTTGCTCTGCTGCCAAAATAATTTCCTCCTATAAAAAGAAAGTGAGTGTTAAGTGTCGTTAGCTGTAGTACTTTATCTCTTCTATGATGTTGCTGCAGGCTCTGGTGGAGGCCCAACCAGCCTCACGCTTTCTGATGAGACTGCCGTCAGCATGGTGATCAGTTGGGTACCTCCCAATGCTCATGTCCTCCAGTATCACGTGTCCTACACAGCATTGACTGGAGCTGATAGCCAGGATCACACTGTGAGTGGGTCGTAGTCATCACATCTGCATGTTACAGCATCTTGGTCACCGCTGAGTACCACAACAGAGAAGGAGGCAGCGGTTCAGCTCAGGGCAAAACTGGTGAGTCAAACAAGGGAAAGATGCCAAGACAGCTCAAGTGCAACTTCCAGTTAAGACCGACAGGCTTACATGCAAAAAGTGCAAATGTCCCATTACTTTACCCTTACAGGAGGATATGCATACTTGAAGGTTTCCACATATAGAAACATCAAGGTTTGTGGGCAGTATTGTTTCTACAGCACTACACGTACAGTCATTTCGGTCCAGAGACACAGATTCCTTTCTCTGCATAATGATAGGCTCTCTGAACAATGAGACAGCAGCCAGTACCGGTACAATACCAGTACTGCTCTTGAAACTTGGTTGTAAGTTCAAAAATTACTGGGTGCACTGTGTCTACGTTTATTCTCCATGCTAGTGTGCAAATGACATTCTTTGGCGTTGTGTTTTTTGTTTCTTTTCTGTCTTTTTTCTGTCTCTCTAGCCACTTTGTGGGTAAGCATCAAGCCGAGAATGCGAAAAAGTCCCGGATGTGTTCTCGCGCCGCCCGTTTTATCGAGCATGCATCGGTGGTGACTTGTGTGGACTTGGTACAGCTAAATATCCCAGAATGCATTTCGTCCAAAACTCAAACGCGGCAATGGCGGACGAGCAGGGCTAAGCCCAAGAAGCAAATATCTGTGACAACCATGATGGGACCTACCTGGTGTTTTAACACCAGGTGACCAAATACTTATTTTCCACCATAATTTGCAAATCAATTCTTTAAAACTCAGACAAGTTAGAGGTATACCTATGATGAAAATTACAGGCCTCTCTCATCTTTTTAAGTGGGAGAACTTGCACAATTGGCTGACTAAATACTTTTTTGCCCCACTGTATTTGATCCTGTCTCCCTCAATACTATTTAATATCTAAATGCTTGATTCATCATATTATAACAAATGTGCTGTTGTAGCTACTGACAGTGAGTTTGATTACATTTTTTCCATCTACCAAAGAGAAATAATATCTCTTAGTGGCAGGTGGATCACACGTTGATTTTAACACTTTGCGTATGACTGGGTAGGATGAGCATTTTATAAGCGCTTGTGTGGTTTTTGTTTATGTAAGGAAATACATCGGTTTCCCTTGTATTTTAAATTTGAGTGAAGATCCTAAATTGGCCCCCACTCTTGACTTTGAGAAAGGCTAATCTGTGCTACCCCCACATGAGCTCAGTGAGATATAATACAGGCTTTCACTCAGGAGCAGGAAGGCTAAAGGCTGTTTAATGTCTGATCTAAGTGTGTCAGACATTTGCGTTCTCACGTGCATGGACAATATCTTGAAAACTTCCGAGCTGCAGTGCATGTGTAAAAGTGGTTAGAAAGCAGTGCATTAGCACGTGTTTTGTCTCTTTGCGTAGCTGCTCAGTCCATCCAGACTCCCCTCCATATGCAACAGTGATGCCAGCAACTCAAATACAAGCTCTCTCCAAGTGATTCCTTCATCATCAACATCTGCATCCACGATCCATTAGCTCAACAGCAACATCTGTCAGCTGTGCATCCAACTCGAGGGCATCGCCTGCTGTGCTCAGGCGCTGGGCTGCAATTTCCGTCCCTTGTTGATGGCCTCGCTGTATGCTGTGCTGGAGAAAGCTGGTGAGGAGACGCTGCTGGTCAGCCAGGTGACGCTGAGCTCCATGTAGGACATCAGCAAGGCCTGGGATACGCTTCCCTCAAGGAACTGATCAATGAGAACTCTGACTACCTGCTTAATGACATATCACTCAACCTTCAGAGGCTCAGCCAGCATCCACAGGTAGTTATGACGTGTTTTTGTTTTTAGCCCAAAATGGAGACAGAATGACTGCTGGAGGATTTACCCCATTTCCTTCTTTGTCTGCTTAAGCCTGTGCTGCCCTGAGCTTGTACTGTATTTCATTTAATCCTGTCTTGTTGGCCAGGCTCCACGGGTGTTGACAGTTCTGTTGACTCACTCTGACTGCAGCCTGCTGGTCGGGGACATGGTTCAGGATCTGGATCTCAGCTACGAGCGCACAGCTGCTCTTTTCTGCTCCGTGGCACGCGCTCATGAAGGCACTGGGTAAGATTTCAACAGTGATGTCAGCTTGAGTCTCACGTATAAGGAAGACTCAAGGCATTCCACATTTTTCTGTGTTGCTTAACTTTGTTTTCTGCAGTGCCTTTCAAAGTTTCTATCAATGAGTACATTTCAGGATATATAACTTTGCTTGTTATCAAATTATCAGCATCTTTGGAAAATTTAATACATCGTGATGGTTTAAATGCTGAGTGGTTTTCTGTTGTAGAATTAATATCATACAGAAGTTTTACAAGCCCTCACAGTAAAATGTATAA
>NW_020328640.1:0-33895 GCF_001858045.2 Oreochromis niloticus
ATATTTCAATTTTAGAGATGTTGCGCAAGGAAGAAAGCAGTCTTACATATTTGTTTAATATGTGCGTTGAAGGACATGTCCTGGTCAAAAATGACTCCAAGGTTCCTCACAGCGTTACTGGAGGCCAAGGTAATGCCATCCAGAGTAAGAATCTGCTTAGATACCATATTTCTAAGATTTTCAGGGCCGAGTACAATAACCTCAGTTTGATCTGAATTAAGAAGCAGAAAGTTAGCGGCCATCCAGGTCTTTATGTCTTTAAGACATTCCTGCAGTTTAACTAATTGGTGTGTGTTACCTGGCTTCATGGACAGATAGAGCTGGGTGTCATCTGCATAGCAGTGAAAATGTATGCTATGTCTTCTAATGATGCTGCCTAAGGGAAGCATGTATAATGTAAACAGCATTTGTCCTAGCACCGAACCTGTGGAACGCCATAATTGACCTTAGTGTGTGGAGGGACTCTCCATTTACATGAACAAATTGGAGTCTATTAGATAGTATGATACAAACCACTGCAGCGCAGTACCTGTAATACCTACAGCGTGCTTCACGCGCTAATAGATTATTATGTCAACGTATCGAACGCTGCACTGAGGTCTAGCAGGACAAGCACAGAGATGAGTCCACTGTCAGAGGCCATAAGAAGATCATTTGTAACCTTCACTAAAGCTGTTTCTGTGCTGTGATGAGCTCTGAAACCTGACTGAAACTCTTCAAATAAGCCATTCCTCTGCAGATGATCTGTTAGCTGTTTGACAACTACTCTTTCAAGGATGTTTGATATGAAAGGAAGGTTGGAGATTGGCCTATAATTAGCTAAGACTGCTGGGTCTAGGGATGGCTTTTTAGTAAAGGCTTAACTACAGCCACCTTGAAGGCCTGTGGTACATAGCCGATTATTAGAGATAGGTTGATCATATTTAAGATTGAAGCATTAATTAATGGCAGGACTTCTTTGAGCAGTTTTGTAGGAATGGGGTCTAAAAGACACGTTGATGGTTTGGAGGAAGTAATTATTGAAGTTAACTCAGAAAGATCAATTGGAGAAAAGAGTCTAAATGAATATCAATGGTACTGAGAGTAGCTGTAGATAATATTACATCTGTGGGATGATTATTGGTAATTTTTTCTCTAATGATTACAATTTTATTTGTGAAGAAGTTCATGAAGTCATTACTAGTTAACGTTAAAGGGATGTTGGCTCAGTAGAGCTGACTTTTTGTCAGCCTGGCTACAGTGCTGAAGAGAAACCTGGGGTTGTTCTTATTTTCTTCAATCAGTGATGAATAGTAAGATGTTCTGGCTTTGCGGAGGGCTTTCTTATAAAGCAACAAACTATTTCTCAGGCTAATGATTATTTTCAAAATTTGTGACACGCCATTTCCTCTCCAGCTTACGAGTTATCTGCTTTAGGCTATGTGTTTGAGAATTATACCACGGAGTCAGGTACTTCTGATTTGAGACCTTAGTTTTCACCGGAGCTACAGTATCCAGAGTCGTACGTAGTGAGGAGGTAAAATTATTAACAAGATGATCAACCTCTGTTGGAGTAGCGTTCAGATAGCTGCTCTGCTCTATGTTGGTACAGGCATTGAAGATGATAACAGTGGGTGGATTATATTCTTAAACTTAGTTACAGCACTTTCAGAAAGACATCTACTTTGATAAAGTCTACTCTCCACTGCTGTGTAATCAATTATTGTAAATGTAAATGTTATCAGGAAATGATCAGACAGGAGGTGGTTTCAGGAAACACTGTTAAATCTTCAGTTTCTAT
This sequence comes from Oreochromis niloticus, assembly GCF_001858045.2. Classification (NCBI taxonomy): domain Eukaryota; kingdom Metazoa; phylum Chordata; class Actinopteri; order Cichliformes; family Cichlidae; genus Oreochromis; species Oreochromis niloticus. Next base: position 1,781 of record NW_020328640.1, read on the forward strand.
GCCATATGTTAAAACAAGATCTAGGGTGTGATTAAAGTGGTGGGTGGGTTCTTTTACATTTTGAGAGAAGCCAATTGAGTCTAATAACAGATTAAATGCCATGTTGAGGCTGTCATTCTTAGCATCTACATGGATGTTAAAATCACCCACAATAATTATTTTATCTGAGCTGAGCACTAAATCAGATAAAAAGTCTGAGAAATCAGACAGAAACTCTGTGTAAGGCCAGGTGGACGATAGATGATAAGAATAAGACTGGTTTCTGAGTTTACAGCTGGGTGGACGAGGCTAAGCATCAGCTTTCCAAATGAATTAAAAGTCTGTCTGGTCTTTCGTTGATAAATAGGCTGGTGTGAAAAATTGCTGCCACACCGCCCCCTCGGCCTGTGCTTCGAGGTTTCTGGTAGTTAGAATGACTCGGGGGTGTTGATTCATTTAAACTAACATAATCATCCTGCTGCAACCAGGTTTCTGTAAGGCAGAGTAAATCGATTTGTTGATCAATTATTAAGTCATTACTAACAGAGACTGGAGGAGAGAGACCTAATATTTAATAATCCACATTTCACTGTTTTACTCTTGGTTCAGATGTGGATACTGTATTGTTCTTTCTTTGTGATTTTTATGTTAAGTTGTTTATTGCTGGTTTTAGTTTGTTTTTTGTCTGTTTGGGAGCTGACACAGTCTCAATGGAGATGGGTTTTGGGGTTAGCAGGAGGAGAGAAGCTGCAGAGAGGCGTGTAAGGCGTGACCTGCTCCCCTCAGGCAGGAGGCTCCGGTCCATTCGCACCAGAACCTCTCGCCATAAGAACAGTTTCCATAGAAGCATAGATGCATCTGAACATGTGTAGAGAATGACCGTGCCCCCAAATTGCCAAATTGGTGTCTTAACACCAAGTTTGTTTTTTGTCTGTTTGGGAGCTGACACAGTCTCAATGGAGATGGGTTTTTGGGGGTAGCAGGAGGAGAGAAGCTGCAGAGAGGCGTGTAAGACTGCAACTCTCCTTCCTGGTCCCAACTCTGGATAGTCATATTTTTGGGGGTTTAATAAATTGGTCCATATTTCTAGAAATGAGAGCTGCTCCATCCAAAGTGGGATGGATGCCGTCTCTCCTAACAAGACCAGGTTTCCTCCAGAAGGTTTGCCAATTATCTATGAAGCCCACATCGTTTTTCGGATTCTAAACTGACCGCAGGTGTGAATGTGAGTGTGGATGATTGTCTTTCTATGTTAACCCTGGACAGTTTAACTTGTACCCCTCACTTCATGGTAGCGCAATAAGTGGGAGAACACCTATTCCGACACCCATATCTTAGATTAAGCTAATAGTATTAGTGCGCTGTTATCAAAGGTTACCTGGATTATAGGTATATTCAAAACTTTACATAGAAGAGATAAGAGTGCGTGCGTATATGCTCACTTCTGACGATGATAATATGATAAGGTGTTATCTCATCTGTACTTGAAAGTACTTCAAACACCACATGCACATGCAATGTTATCTGTGTGTCTAACGATCTATAAGTGAGCAAGACAGTGTTATAAATATTTTGAGTCATTTCTATGCCTTGAAAGTACTTACTCAGTACTTACTCAGCGCACACACAGATATTATATTCAAAATCATAACGGTCACGCCTTCGATTTCTTACCGCTACTTTTCGTACAGCATCCAGGAAATGACGTAGACTGTTTCTACTGCATCATTTGCATTTTACATTCACTCTGTGGGCACATCTCCGCTAAAATCTCATATAAACCATTTCTACAACCACCAAACACAACGAAAACAAGCCATGATTAAAAGAGCAGTTACGTAAATGCACACAAGTCCACTAAACAAACAAAACTGAACCACAAATTCATCAGACCTCATGTAACCGGATAAAGAAAGGCTGGTTATCTTCCAGAGCTATCACCGATTCCAAACACCAAGCTTCACCGCGCTCTGACTAAAATTCACTGAAAGAGCCGCAAAAGAAGACCACAAAAACCACCACAGTTATCTAGAGAATCTAAAGAACAGCACAAATTCCAAAGCATGTAAAACACAGGAGCTGTGTCAAATGTTTCACTTGATTTATACGTTATTTATACCTCGAGCACCCTTTTTTCTTTCTTAATCATTTTTTTTTTTTTTCTCCTAATGTATTCCTTTTTTGTTTACCGACTTGTATTTGTATACATGAGTTGTAAAAGATACTGCAAGCTGTGACATTTTCCTGCCCTTTCTATAACTGCATTATTATGTATATTTGTTGTTTAGTTGTTCAACTTAAAAAGTAAAAAAGAAAAAAATATTGGCTCAAAAAGTATTTTTAGGCCTGTTAATAAAATTAAATAATTTCTGCTGTTTAATACCTAAAAAATTCAACTGACATGGTGTTCAATGTGTGCAAAATTGGGCCTTTTTCTTCAACGTCTGGATATTTATGTGTTGGCAGTGCTGTAATTTTTCACGGTTTCACTTTAGAAACATAAAACTTTGCACAGATGATGTTTATACTGAATTTCGGGAATTAAAGGTCTGCAGCTCAGACACAAGCATTTCACTACATGTTGTACCCTGTATGATTGTGTATGTGACAAATAAAGGTTGTTTGTTTCTTTGTTTGTTGTGAAATGTGAACTGAAGCACGTTTTTAAAAGGGTTATATGTTAAAAAAATAAATAAAAAAATTAGGCGAGGATCAATTCTACTCACTTTTTCTGTGTTCCAGTCTCAGTAACTTTGACACAGTAATATCTGCTGCAATATTTACACCTCTGATGACATTTCACAAGTGTTAGCTTTCTTTGATACCACGATTGTATACACAGAGTTTGTAATTGCACTCAATTAATTTTGGGCATTTCATTTCGAGCAGGAAGCTCAGAAAACCCTTTGGGGCTCAGGTTAAAGAACTGGACCACTACAGGTTTTAGAAAACCCATCCAGAATAATTTTGTCCATCTGGGCCCATATAGGGACATCAAAGGTCAAAACTTCTGTTGCCCTGTGGAGGTTAAGCGTGGGTTTGCCCTGCTCACACACTCCCGCCCACAACTACCCACTGTGAGCCCATGCAAGTAATAACGTTTTGGCACATTACTTATGATAAGAAGCCACCATGAGGGGAAATACAGTTGTGGAGAAGATGAAACAAAGCACCTGTTTGATTACACTGTCAGAAATATGAGGCTGGGAGGAGGCGACTGATGCAAAGCCCCAGGGAAAAGGAAAGTTAACGATTTTTTCATTCCAAAAAATCATTTATACAGTTCAGTGGTCTACAGACAGACTGAAGAGAGAAACAAAGCTAGTATCGATCTGATACCAATACCAGTGCTGGTTTGTCAATATTATACAGTGGCTTGCGAAAGTATTCGGCCCCCTTGAACTTTTCCACATTTTGTCACATTACAGCCACAAACATGAATCAATTTTATTGGAATTCCACGTGAAAGACCAATACAGAGTGGTGCACACGTGAGAAGTGGAACGAAAATCATACATGATTCCAAACATTTTTTACAAATAAATAACTGAAATGTGGGGTGTGCGTAATTATTCAGCCCCCTGAGTCAATACTTTGTAGAACCACCTTTTGCTGCAATTACAGCTGCCAGTCTTTTAGGGTATGTCTCTACCAGCTTTGCACATCTAGAGACTGAAATTCTTGCCCATTCTTCTTTGCAAAACAGCTCCAGCCCAGTCAGATTAGATGGACAGCGTTTGTGAACAGCAGTTTTCAGCAGGTTTGTGGCTCAGCTGCAGGGGAGGGGTGAAGCAGTGGGTTTCGGGCAGAATGTTTCCAGGCATGTAGTCTTGGAACATCTCCAGATGGATCGTGGATAAGGCCAGGGCCATAGGCACCGTTCATGCAATCCATGTAGAACTGCAAGGGACTTCCTGTTGACAGACAGAAAAAGAGCGGTTAGTGACTTCCTTCCAAACTATTTTCTCCATGCACTTCATTCCCACGCATTTCTCCTGACCATATGCAGATACCTGGGATGTGGGTGCCATCGTATTTGATATCCATCTCATGCAGACCGGCCTCTGTGGGAGCGTACTTGTCAGCAACTGTGCCATCGTTGTTGTCTGTGATGTCAAGCTTAGCAACTTTGCCTGATGCCATTCGGACCTCACCTAAAGCAGAGGACAAAAACAATGACACACACACATCATTATGCTCAAACTATCTGTTTATTAAGTAGACTTGTTACCTGTGACCTCTCCTTTCTGGATGGTGAATGGAATCACCAGGTCAAATGGTCTCAGACTTGCCACATCCAGCCAGATCATTCCCATTGGTCGGTCTGTTGCCTGAGAGACACGCAAGTGCACACGTCAGATCACAGGTTGTTAAGAGATTGTGGCAACAGTTCTGGTTACAGCGACAACATGTCACAGACTAAATGAACACAGGAAATTAATACAGGACCTGTAACATCAGAAGGCTGTGGCTTCTTAACATTATGCAGCTCTGCTGAACTGTCCATGTGTTTCAGGCATCCCGTTTTTGACATGGAGAGAGAGAAATGAGAGAACGCACCCTCTCAGTGATGAAACACCTGCAATGAGAGACAGCAGACAATGATGCAGTCTGATGAAAGGAGACCATGTGTGCTATAGATGACAAAGGGACAACAGGGAGAAGCTGAACAAAAACTGAAGCTGAGAAGGCCGAGAGACCGGAGGCTGAGGTTTTAGATACCCAGGGCTGTTGGGGCATTTGGCTCTGTTGCATGAGCTGGTCTGACGGAGCTCCTTCCAGTACTTGGAGGGTGTAGGCAGGGATGATGGAGGGAATTGAGAGAGGGAAAAAGATAAGGCATTGGAGCGGATTAAAACGGCGTCAAAGTGATATAGCGAAACGGCTGCAGCCATCAGGACCAATCACAAAGCCTCTGTAGGGGAATGGATCTGTGCTCCAGGGCACTCGTAAATCCTGTAACCTCAGCAGTTACTGTACTGAGGAGCAACGTAAACACTCTTCATTATCAAGTTCGACTTGTAATGCGCGCCATTTCTACATCAACTGCCTATTCATCTGAAAATGTGTTCTTATACAGACCCCACTCCTTTATACCGTCTTACTGACACTCCACTGAGAAATGAGAACTTTCCTTAAATGCACTTTAAAAGTACTTCATCACTACTAAATGGCTGAAAAATAAAAACAATTAAAATGAAGCCAGTACAGCTGTGACAAACAATGTGATTCCTCCAAGAGTCATTCTCATATAAGCTCCCATGTCCACCTTTACAGCAGGAAAAAAAAGCTGTTTTTGGACAGCATGGGCAGTTTTTCACAGCAACACAACATATGTGACTTTATTGGCTTTAACAAAGATATTCAATCAGGGCTTTGGCATCTGGGACTGCTTATGCATTTACTTCAGTCAGTGGCATCTGTCACTCTTATTAGCACTCACTTAAATTGCTTATGTAGAATTTGAGAAAAGCTTATCTTGGGTCTTGCCCACGTCCTATCTACTCGAGTTATCTCGCCCATAGGTGCTTCATGTCGTTGACTTGACGCAGCTTAAGACTCATCATAAGACACTACTGCTTCTCTAACTCGAGGGTCATTCTTGACAACTGTACTCTGCCTGTTTGCGATTGTTTTGACTGAGACTGAAAACTCAGTTTTATTCATGAAAGTTGCCAAAACAGCATGTAGGCACGTAGGATTAAATGCAGCTCACTCACTGCGACTTGGAATGGACTGCTAGGGATGTGCTCCCCTCCAAAGCGAACGCAGATCACATACTCACCAGGCTGTGGCGCTTGAGAAGTGGATGTAGCTGTGGGTAATGAGAAAAGATGAAAAGAACAATTGATAACTTTTCGTTACGTCCGATCTGTGTGAAGTTCATAGCCAGTGCTCTGACACAGAGCCATCAACCTCTGAACGCTTAAAAAGCACCAGTGTATCCAGAAAACACATTACATGTGGTGATAAATGCCCTGCCCAAGTGCCCCCTCTCCCCACTGCCTTTCAGCGGCAGGCAGCAGCAAACAGATTGTCAGAGGAGGCCCAGATGATGATCAAGTTTAACATTGTCTACAATATTGCCAAAGAGTGCCAAAGCACTTTAAGCACAAGCACTATTTCAGTAACTTATCTTTCCTGTAGAACTGTGCTCCAAATAAAGAACTTTGTGTCGACAAGCTTGTTAGTTCATCATTTACAAATCAATATTGTCTGTATGACAGCAATTAAAATAAAGTGAAACATGTAAAACAGTGGGGTTAAGCGATGCGATGAAAAATTTGGGTGCACCTAACTTTTGTGCTGGTGCACCTAAGAAAAAAAGTTAATCCATACAATCTTAGTAATATTTTCACTAGTTTTAAATGTTAAAATTCAAATATTCAAGCAAGTCAATATTCAAGAAAATGCACGTAAAATAAATTAATATTAGTTGTAGTTGGCTTTAAACTTTGGGGTACCGCCTCTCTACTCATTGGCTCCTTTCCCTCCAACAGCACGGTATCCACCAGATTTGGTTCATACCTGAGATATTACAGATTATAAAGTCACATCTACCTTTTTATGCAATTCCCTTCTCACATATACATTGAAACAGAGAAGGTAGGACTGACTAACAACCACAAGAGCTTTCTGAGACTGATTATATACTGATTTTGAGTATAAACACTAGCAAAATGCAAGTTTTGCTGCAGCAGATGTCATTGACTGCTTCAGGGCTTGCTCCCAGCAGCTGGACGGTGTCCCGGAGTAAAGAACTACATATCTAGCTGTTGTGACAGTATCTCCAGTGACAGGTCAGTTCATGTCTACATACTCACTGGCTAAGTTATGGTAGTGAAGGCTCACTTACTCTGTCTTCCACTACTCTCAGACACTGTGTCATATTTTCAGAGGAGCCCAACAAACCACAGATCACTGAGCTGTCATAACAAATCTCCAGCAATGATGCAACACGTAGGAAGACTGAGTTATAAAGACATGGCAATATTTCAACAAGGTCTTGAATTATGAGGCCCCGTCATATCTTAAACACATTAAGGTACCACATCACCCCGGTACAGCTCTTCACTCTCAGACTAGCTCTTTCTAAAAGTAGAATGGGAGGCAGAGCCTTCAGCTTTCTGGGCTCTGCTCTGAACCAGCTCCCAGTCTGGATTCAGGAGACAGACACCCTCTGTACTTTCAACATTACACTTACAACTTTCCTATTTGATAAAGCATATAGTCAGCCTTGGATCAGGTGACCCTGAACCCTCCCTTAGTTACACTGCAGTAAACCTCTTGTGTGGTTACTTATAGTTACCATTTATGTCTTTATAGTGAGGGTTAATAGTTACTTCCCAACCATTTATTCGTCTTCTATCACTTATTCATCTTCGAGAATGGAGATGTGCATGGCCCGGCAGTCCCTCTGCAAATCTCAACTCTTTGTTACAAACAGTTTTATAAAAGCAACCCCCCATTGTAAACCCCATATGGTGTGTCATTAACCTAAGACACTGCGTGTGTGTGTGTGCCTTCCTGCTGGTCATAAAAGGGTCATCTCCTCTACACTCTGAATCTAATATAACCACCACTACAGTCTACAGCTGATATTCCACTGGCCCTTAGACAGACCTATTACCTCGGTCTTCAGTGTCATCGTCCTCTATTCCAATGCCCTCTGCCAGTTCTTTCTGTTTGCGGTAATTCAGCAGGAACTGGCGAATGCTGAGGTCTTCCTGGTCACTGGAGCTTTGCCTGGAGCTGACAGACGTACTGGTCCTGCTACAAGTGGAAGGAAACCACCTCGCTAAAGGAAAACAAGACAACAATATGAGCATAGGTTTGGTTACAATAAAATAAGTCAGTTAATCAAAATCAGTGTGACACAGACGCTGATGTTTTTGAAAAGAGCCCATCAGTAACATTTAATTCATACATTTTACTGTGCGGGCTTGTAAAACTTCTGTATGAATATTATTATGAATATTAATTCTACAACAGAAAACCACTCAGCAATTAAACCATCACGATGTATTAAATGTTTCCAAAGATACTGATAATTTGATAACGAGCAAATTATACATCCTGAAGTGTACTCCTTGATAGAAACTTTGAAAGGCACTGCAGAAAACATAAAGTTAAGCAACATAAAACATGTGGCAGAGCATGCAATGAGTCACATTTCTTCCTTGTCCTCTTTGACTCCCAGTATACGTGAGACTCAAGCTGACATCACTGTTGAAATCTTACCCAGTGCCTTCATGAGCGCGTGCAGCGCGGAGCAGAAAAGAGCAGCTGTGCGCTCGTAGCTGAGATCCAGATCCTGAACCATGTCCCCGACCAGCAGGCTGCAGTCAGAGTGAGTCAACAGAACTGTCAACACCGGTGGAGCCTGGCCAACAAGACAGGATTATAATGAAATACAGTACAAGCTCAGGGCAGCACAGGCTTAAGCAGACCAAGGAGGAAATCGGGTAAACCCTCCAGCAGTTATTTCTGTGTCCATTTTGGGTAAAAACAAAAAACACATCATAACTACCTGTAAATGCAGGCTGAGCCTCTGAAGGTTGAGTGATATGTCATTAAGCAGGTAGTCAGAGTTCTCATTGATCAGTTCCTTGAGGGAAGCGTATCCACAGACCTTATTGATGTTCCATATGGAGCTCAGCGCCGCCTGGCTGACCAGCAGCGTCTCCTCACCAGCTTTCTCCAGCACAGGATACAGCCAGGTCGTCAACAAGGGACGGAAATCGCGGCCCAGCGCCTGAGCACAGCAGGCCAAGGCCTCCAGTTGGATGCACAGCTGACAGATGTTGCTGTTGAGCTGGTGGATCGTGGATGCAGATCATTTTAGATGTTTCAGTAGCAGCCTGATGAAATTAGCTGTGTCGTTAACCCACTTCAGCCATCCAAACAGATGACCATCTAAGGTGAATTATGCAGATCACTAGCACAGTACACAGATTACCACTTCTGATTCCAGCCAGACTTGTTGTTACTTCATTCTAATCATGCAGTAACAACAAAGATTTATTCCTACTGGCTTTTTAAAATGTGCTTCTTCTATTCTAGAAAAACAAAAACATGTTATCACAGGGTTTGGTTTTTTCAATGACATTTGTGTTGGCTGTGTCAGTTGCAGGCAAACATTTATCATTATTTTAAATCTATTTTTATGTTTAGGATTTGTAAACTGCCTTTTTTTATGTTTTTATGTTTTACGATTTTGTAAAGTTTACAAAATCCTAAAACATAAAACCATTTTAAAAAAAGGCAGTTTACAATGTAAACTGCCTTTTTTAAATGTTAGATATTAGGAAATAGCTTAAAATAGTGCATATTTAACTTGTTACACTGCCTTAATGTTGCCTGCATGGGATTTCCTCATCAGCATATGACTGTACCCTGGATGATGATATGTGAGGAGCTTGAACTTGGTTCGCTAACAGAAACTAATTTAGCTAGCTTAGCACACATGTCTTGTGGCAAGATGTATGCACCTAAATGCTTTAAGTCATTGGCTGTTCTGCCAAATTGCCACCAAGCTGCAACTTTGTGAGCTGACTGTTTGGCGATTTTTGTGTTTTAGACAACAAAAAGAAAAGAAAAAGATCTACGGATTCAGGCTTTTCCTTACCTGTGGTAGTGGCATAGAATGACGTCACTGACATTGGTTTAATATGAAAACAAACTTTGTCAAACCAAAAAAAACCAAAAAAAGAAGAAGTGAGTCGGCGTGTCATCTTTACCGAGCACCATACATGTTTTGCACACAAAAAAACAAGTATTGCCGAACAAAAGATAAATGTCCTTTTTTTTCCTACTTTCGCCGGCTGGTCGTTTGGCGTAAGACGTAAGAAGTGGCGCTTTCAATCTGAGCGCCCGAGTTCGAATCCCTCACGGACTCGCTGCCACGACCATTGCTTGGGGGGCGGGGAGAAGCCAAGTCGCTTCTCCCTTTTCCTGCTCTTGCCAACTCCTCCGCCTGCTCTCTTATTTCCTTTATTACCGCAAAATACCCATGCTTGTCAGCTCTTCATTCCTCAACTATTTGCTGCTTATTACTCCACCTTCCACAACTTGCAACTTTCTCTCTTCAGGCTACCAACTCTGCCTTCATTTTTTCACACTGTCTCCGACACTTTTACATCAAATTATTACCACCTAATAAGCACAGTGACAGAGGGACCCCAGGCTTTTTTTCCGTAAGTTACATGTGTTTGTGTCCGTAACTACCGTCCTTAGCTAGGTCCTCAAATCTAGGCAGCTAAGATGACAACTGGGCTCTTCGGGGAAACTTGTTTTGTAAAGTTGCTTTAGCTAATCCGTAGAGGCCAATGAATTGACCGTGACTAAAGAAATGATGAGAAAAGCACTGGGTTGCTGTTGTTGCTCTCCGGTCACTGATGCTAGCTAAGAGGATGTAATAAAGGCAAGGTAGCAGAGATGAAAAAGGAGTGGTTGTTGATAAATAAGTGGAGAAAAAGGTGGGCAGGGAAAAAAAGCAGGTGTGAGTGTGTGAAATGTGAGTATTTGAGTGTAAAAATGTGTGGTCTCCTGCGAAAGGCTGGGTGCCCGATGTGCACCTTGCGCTCTTTAAATACAAGGATATTCCACGTTCTGCTATGTGGTGGGCTAGCAGGTTCATAACATAGAGGCTCAGGTTCGAGCCCTCGGCTCACCTGCCTCTCTATGTTTATCTGCTAGGGGGAGGTCCAGGCAGGGGATCTTGGAGTGAAAATTCTGAGGGATAAACCTTGTTCAGCCTGGACTTCCCCTGATTTTGATTTTTCTCTGTTTTTTCTTTTACCTGCCAGCAACAAACAGCCCAGCCTGATTTATGGGACCTCCTTCTTGTCATGGCTACCAAGGACCACTCTTCTTCTGCCAACAAGTCATTGCCTGACAAATAATTATTTCCTATGTTTCCCTATGGGGTTTTTTAATCTCCAATATCTTTACATATCTTGCTAGATAGACTTCCCTCAACAGGGTTTACAAACGCCTTATCCTCTTTGTCCACTTCAAATAACTTTAAACAACTATTCTTAGATTTCTTGCAACATCTGCTGTCCTCTTGCACAGATTACGCTTTTTAAAAAACTAACAAACACTTTTTTTAACGTCAACCCATTGTTGGAACTAGATAAATAAAGCATATATAAAAGTCACTACCAAAAACTCATTGCAGCTTCGACCTTGTTATAGGAATGTTGTTTGTGGCTCAAGATGACTTGATTTCATCCATGAAGGATACATTTGATATATGTTTTCACATATTATAGACCAACAAGTTATTATAGCAGTTTAAATACGAGCGATCGGAAGCATGTGCTGATCAGCTTCAGTTTCTTCTCTGAAGTTGCTCTATTTCTCTTCAGGTTTCTCTCAGACCAAGATTGAATGTGATGACAAGGGTGATGGATGGTGTGACATGTGCTGCTGGCCCACAGAACCAGGTGAGTATGCTGTCCATGTGCTCTGCAACAATGAGGACATCCAACACTCTCAGTTAAGATTAGTTTTCATGATTGTTGCCTCAAGACCTGAGATCATGGTGGTGGGCTTGTGATGGACACACTTTTCATGGCTGAAAGCTCTCCTGTAGAGGCTAAGCCCTCTCGATCAACAACACACCTGCCGCTAACTACGTGTGTCTACCTTAAATATCTTTACAAACTCAAAATGTGACCTCTAGCACCAAACGCTTGCTGCAGTTCTTGGTGTCAGAGGTGACACACAAGGTATCGGGTTTTAGGTGCAATTACTTTTTCATATAGGACCAAGTATGTTTGGATAGCTTTTTCCCCTTGAAAACTGCCGTTTAATATTACACATTCTTGTCTAATATTATAAATGTATTGATCTGAAACGTGTAAGTGTGACAAATATGGAATAAGATACGAAATCAGAAAGGAGGCAAATATTTTTCACAGCGCTAAGTCTGTAAATGATCTTCTTGGCTGTAGTAGATCTTTGACTTGTTCCTTTTTTAATTGTTTGTTTAAAATTGTTTTCTCTAGGTTAAGGCGTACGGTCCAGGCCTTCAGAGCAGTGGTCTGGCTGTTGGAAACCCACTGAATTCACAGTTGATGCCAAGCAAGGAGGAAAGCTCCTCTGAAAATTATAGCCCAGGTATATCTGGCTTTGTATATGACCACAAATATGTTAAATATATTGCATGTACCGTATTTTCAGAGTATGAGTCGCACTTAAAATCCTTTAATTGTGCGCCTTATGTATGAATTCTGGTTGTGCTTACTGACCTTGAACCGATTTTATGTAATACACGGCGCTCAAAAATCTGTCAAAAATGTTTTAGTACGACTTTGGTAAGCTACGAAGTCGCACCGCTTGATGGATTGTCGGAGCATCATGGTTACGTAGTCAGCAGCCTCGCGGAGTGATACGCGCTGCGCTTCAACATAATATTACTGTATTGTGTGTGGATAAGGACCCCAAAATGGCACCTGTTAAGAGACATGCTTACGAAGCGGATTTCAAACTCAAGGCTGTCAGTCACGCAGTAGAACATGAGAATAGAGCAGCTGCGAGAGATTTCAACATTAATGAATCAATGGTACGGAAGTAGAGGAAGCTAGAAGAAAGAGTTGAGTAAAGTTTGACTTATCTGACTGTTTTGTTTCGCTTAATGCGTTTTATAATCCAGTACGCCTCATGTATAAAACCAGACCTGTTCATCAACAGTGCGCCTTATGGTCCGAAAACTACGGTGTGTTAAATCTGATTGAACTAATCCCTTGTCTTCTGCACAGGATGGTGAAGTCAATTCTGTGGATGTCCAGGTTAAGGATAATGGCAACAGCACATACACCTGCACCTACACCCCACGTAAGCCTGTGAAGCACACTGTGATGGTCTCCTGGGGAGACTGAGAGTCCATTCAGGGTGAGTATGCACTCACTTTCACTCTTGCATGCAGGGTTTGCCTTTTCTTCTCACTGAAAAGTCTCTTGAGTTTTGGTGTTTGTGCCCACAGATGAATATCGGAGCAGGCTGTCATCCAAACAAGGTGAAGGTCTCTGACCCTGGAGTGGCAAATACGGGCCTCCAAGCCTTCCAGCCAACATACTTCACTGTTGACTGCTCAGAGTCTGGTCAAGGTAAAGCTCCATAAAACTGTGTGTGTGAGAGTAAAGAGCGCAAACATATGCTCATGTCAAAGAAATATTCCAAACAACCGATATTACAGGGAAACTTATTTAACCCACCTGCTGTTTGAGGCTAAAAATGACTGTAGAGCATTACCTGCAAAGGTAACATGCTAACACAGCCTTTGTCCTCTGCCATCAGGACAAAGGCTGTTTGCGTTTAGGCTATTCCAATGACATCCTTCAGGGTCAAAGTGGATCCTTCTCAAGGCAGAGGGACCAGGACTCAGCCGCAGTGGTAAGAATACCTGTACTGCCTCACAAAGTCAGAGAGTGCTAACAAAAAACAGTCCGTTTATTTAGTTTATTGGTCTATAATACGGTCTGAATGTTTTCCGTCATACTACATGGAACAACTCTTCATAACACTTTATGAAAATGTTTGACGAAATTGACAAGATCAAAATTCAAATCACAATGGCAAGGATTTAAAAACAAGAATAAACATGAATAAACAGGGTTGTAGTTGGTACGCGAATGTAAACAGGTCCTTTTGAGCTGTCATTTGAACTGCGTACCAGTCAAAGCAGTAGTAGCAGCAGGCTGTGAATGACTTTGAAATCATCAGCAACCACACCAACACACACTGTTAAATATACACCTGTGCAACAGGCGAGAGAAGAAATGCTCACACATGCGGGCGTGGATTGTAGTTACTTTGTAGTTACTTTGTATTATGTGGGTTCTTATAAGACAAGGAAGCGTTCTTCTGGCTGTTATGCATCATATTAAATGGGAGAATGTGGATCGCTTCCCTTTCCCGTGACAGGGTCCCCTGGGAGTTGCGTGACCTACGGTGGAGATCACATTCCCAAGAGCCCTTTCAGTGGCAGCGTGGCAGCCATGCTGGACCTTAGCAAGGTCAAGGTGACAGGCCTGGGAGACAGTATGTACCTCTGTCATTGTTCTTGTACATCCACACCTTCTGACACCAAGCCTCAGGCTACATAAAGCCTAGTGATAACCTATGAAACCATCATTTGCTTTTAAATGTTTGTCTAAGCATGAATGTTTTTACGATGGCTTTCCCCCCACCTTGTACAGTTGCCAGTATATTGATGTTTTCATTTAATTTTTTAAAATGAATCTAAGCTTTTCGAGCAGATCAGAGGTGTCAGTGTATTTTCTTTGGTCTCTGTTCTGGCAGAGATAGCTGTTGGCAAAGACCAGCTCGTGCTGGTGTTTGTTTCTTCCTCCCCATTATCACCACAGCTTTATTCAAAGAAGGTGATCTGATCTTTTGGCTCGTCTGTCCAATAGTGTAGATTTCTGGTGAGTATCAGCTGCGCTGGGTATGTAAATCGGGCCATCCAGCTGCGGTACTGATCCGACGCCACTTGTGCCAAAAATCCGGACAAATGTCGTTTGATCATGGAGCAAATCTGAGCCAAATAGACTGATCATTTTTTTCACATGGCGTCTCATCAGAGGAAACTTTTCCTTTTCCAAGTTCCTGTAGAACTGTCAGAAAAATCCTGGAAGCGCTGTCTGAATTCTGTTTCGAGACATGTAATCACAGACACATATTTCCCTTTTTTAGCAGAAAGGTTGGCCTGTGGATAAGCAGTTCTGATCTTGGACAGTGTGGGGAACTGCACAACGTTGAAGTTGTGCAGTTGTGTCTTAAAGAGATTGACCTTCACACAAAATGCTTTCATGTGCGCATAAAGTTGTGGTACAAGCTGCTCTTTCCCTCGTAGGCTCTTGTTCAGGGTGGTTAAATGATCAGCAAGATCAACTAAAAATGCAAGGTCTGCCAACCATAGAGGGTCATTCAGCTCATGAAGAGGTCGGTCCTTCTCTTTCAAAAATGGTCAATTTCTGATCTCAGGGAGTAAAGACGCTTCAGCACGGCGCCGCGGCTTAGCCAGCGCGCCTCCGAGTGGTAGAGTAGATCCCATATTCAGCATCCACTTCAGAAAGGAAAGCCTGAAATTCTCTGTGCTACAGTCCTCTTGCTCGAATTATGTTGACACTTTTTACAATAGTGTTCATTACATCTCCAAGATTGACTGTCTTGGCACAAAGGGCTTCTTGGTGAACAGTACGGTGCATTTTAACAGCCTCACCTCCAGCCTCTTTCACCTCAGCGCACATCATAGACGCCATTCCTTTGTGTGCACCTGCCATAGCTGGAGCCCCGTCTGTTGTATCTGCACACAGCTTGTCCCATTTAAGTCCCATTTTGTCAGTTGAGTCTGACACAGCTTCAAAAGTATCCATACCCGTTGTTGTGCCTTTTAGACTCTTAAGATCGAGCAGCTCCTCTGTAACTCCACGTCTTGCGATGAGTTGGGCCACCTCATAGCTGCTATTGGAGCCTTTTCCTGGACTTTTGAGCACAAAAAATACTGTTGCTGACCCTGCAGGACAGCTACTATTTACTTTACTTTCTGCTCTCGCTCAGCACCAGTGTAGGATGCATAGACCTGATGTTTGGTTTCATAATGACGTCGTACATTATACTCTTTCATAACTGCCACAGTTTCAGTGCAGATAAACAGACACTTCCCCTTGAATTCTTTGAAGAAATATTCACTCTCCCACCGTGTCTGAAATTTTCTGCACTCACTTTCTACCTTATTGTCCTTTTTGGTGGAGCAACTGCCTTGATCAACAGTAGCTTCCCTGGTGTTAAAACTAAGAAGTGCAATACACTCAAGCAAAAGTTGAAGTGCGGGCCATATTCTATTCTATTTATAAATTTCTTGCGGGCCAATTAAAAATGGGCCGCGGGCCGTAGTTTGGACACCCCTGCTATAGACATTAGCACACACTCCAACAGGTTTTCATCCTCTAGAGTCACTTGGATGACACTGAAAACACTACGTCCAGATAAACTCCGTGTATATAGCGTATTATCTTACAAAAATACAAACAAATATAAAATAAGTATTTTATTTTCTAAATGTAATGCTTCCTTTTAGGAGGAAGGTGGAGGAGCAGCTCCAGCAGAGCAACACCAGAGGTGTGTGGAGAGGACTGAACACCATCACTGGACGGAGCACTGTGAGCGGAGGGGTCCAGAGTCTGGAGACCAGGTTCTGGCTAACAGACTGAACCAGTTGTTTAACAGGTTTGATTCAGTAGCACTTCCCTCCCCATCCACCAGAGCTCGTCACACCTCTCTGCAACCCCCATAGCACCGGGGACATGAAATGCACCTCACCTGTCCCCGTTTTCCTTTTCCTTCAACCACTCTACTGGGTCCAAGTCGTCTCCACCTGCTACGGCGGCTGAGATCCTTTGGGGTGAACAGGATGCTCCTAAGGACATTTTATGACACTGTGGTGGCGTCTGCTATTTTCTGTGCTGTGGTCTGCTGGAGTGGTGGAATGGCAGAGAGGGACAGGGGGAAACTCAACAAGCTGGTCAGGAGGGCCAGCTCTGTCCTGGACTGTCCGCTGAAGTCCATCGAGCAGGTTGGGGAGGAGAGGATGTTGTCTAAGCTAACATCCATCATGGACAACACCTCCCACCCCCTGCATGAGACTGTACGAGCACTGAGCAGCTCCTTCAGCAGTGGACTTTTACGCCCACAGTGTAGAGAAAGTGAAACAAATAGAAGTCCCGTTGATGCTTTTTTATTTTCCATTGATATTGACAGCCTCTATACAAATATAGACATTAGAGAGGGAATCAACTCCATAAGGAGAATCTTTCAAAATATCCAGATAAGAGAAGACCAGATAAAGAACTGTTACAATTATTGGAAATAAACCTCATGAGGAATGATTTTGAGTTCAACGGGGAATTCTATTTACAGATTAAGGGTACGGCAATGGGGGAAACTTTGCCCCAGCCTATGCCAACATCTTCATGGCAGAGTGGGAGACCTCTGCATTGGAGAAATGTGTTAAAAAGCCATTATATTATTATCGATTCTTGGATGATACCTGGGGGATTTGGCAACATCCTGAGCGAGACTTTGAGGTGTTTTTGAGGACTCTTAATGACCATAATGCTTCCATCAAACTGAAATCCACCATTAATAAATCCTCAATTGATTTTTTAGACACAACTACATTTAAGGGCCCAAATTTCCCGAATCACACAAATTAGATGTTAAAGTCTTTTTCAAACCTACAGATACACATGCCTTACTGTTCAGAACAAGTTTTCACCCAAAACACACATTTGCAGGGATAATTAAATCCCAATTACTGAGATTTCACAGGATCTGCACTCAACAGAGTGATTTGGGGGAAGCAGTCAAGATTTTATTCTCAGCTCTCTCCACTAGGGGTACTGTTGGTCCTTTTTAAGAAAATGTTTCAATTCATTCTTGCAGACCAAGCCAATTGATGTTTCTCCCCTCATCCCAGTGGTGATCACATATTCTCCTCCACCTGCAAATTGGTCAGAGTTATCAAGAGCAACTTTCAAAGGTTCACTCAGGACACACATATGCTTCAGGATCACAAGGCAATTGCAGCCTTCAGGAGGAACAAAACCTGGGTGATCTCCTTGTAAAGGCTAAAATCTCACCTCTCTCTGAGCCTAAGCGCAGAGATCAGGGCAATTTTTCCAGCAGCACAAGTGGGTGGGCAGTTATTCCAATGGTAATGTTTTTCTATCACTGTGCAAAGGGACTCCAAGATCTAAAAACTGTGTATATTTGATCACTTGTAGGAACTGTGGAATCCAATATGTGGGAGAAACAGGAAATACACTTTTGGTTAGATTCACAGTTTTTGCCTTGTTGGGAGCTTTTAAGGACCAGCCTTGAATTTTACACATTTGATAAGTGAAGACTGGATGCTTAGTGACGAGAGCTGGGATAATCTGGACAGAATCTGCAGCCTGCATCTCCAAATCAGAATGGCTTTAGATCTGACGCTAGCAGACAGGCATGCATGTCTCAGGGTGATTACACACTAACACATTGTGATTAATCACACACATTTGTATACATTTTATTCACAAGATTTAAAAAAAAAAACAAAAACAAACACTATACAAAAGTGTTTTTGTGACAGGCCGCTAGTAACAAAGTGCTTAAAGATTTAAAATTGGTTCTTTCCCAAGTTTTCTGTTATGTGCACACACATTCTTGACTTAGGTGCTTTTTAATTCTCCAACAATGGTCAGTGCCAAGTGTTTACACAAACAAAAACAAACAAACAAAAAACATTACTCAGAAAATGGTCAGGTACAAGAACTGGACTAAAAGGAGTGGAAAAACCAGATAATGTCCAAAGAAATACTTCAGCGTGTGGCTCACGACTTTTGCACAGTACTGTAAATGTTATTAATAATAATAATATGAAAGATGTCAAAATGTAGCTTTCTCATTTTTAAAAATTCCCATACACATTATTCTTTTCTTCTAGTGAAGGTGCCTCCTCCTTCTGACCTTAGGGTAACTAATTTCTCAGACAGTGACATCACGGTGCGCTGGGAAGCTGCAGCTGATGATGATGTTTCTTACCTCACTAAGTGGAGGCGACCTGAGACAGGTGGGGAAGAACTATTGGACTGTTGGAGTACATATTATGAAGTAAAAAATACAATGTCTCAATAAACTGTTGTCCTGTGTCTTAAGGAGCATCAGATATCACTGTCTGCACTCTATGGAGATGGAGCTCAGAGTGAAGCTGTGGCCGTATGCTACAGCACCTGTGAGTCACACATTTTCTGATCCTGAACATTTCTCAAACTCAGGAGGGGAGAGCCTGAAACCATTTACCTAAGTCACATTAGCAGCAGTCATATTCTGTCATATTGTGTCTCTATGTACAATATAGCATTACTAATACAATAACCTGTACGTCAATGAACTTCATTGTGTAATTGATGGCAGTTCTCAAAGTACTAGTCACTTAAAGGTTAAATTTCACATCTAAATTCTCATCTTTGAGTAACTAGAACTCTAAGCTATGAAATAATGTAGTGAGGTTAAAGTATCAAATCAAAGTATCAATTCTCTGTTATACTTTACATTTATTTTCTAAAAAAACCACTTTGCTCTGCTGCCAAATAATTTCCTCCTATAAAGGAAGAAAGTGAGTGTTAAGTGTCGTTAGCTGTAGTACTTTATCTCTTCTATGATGTTGCTGCAGGCTCTGGTGGAGGCCCAACCAGCCTCACGCTTTCTGATGAGACTGCCGTCAGCATGGTGATCAGTTGGGTACCTCCCAATGCTCATGTCCTCCAGTATCACGTGTCCTACACAGCATTGACTGGAGCTGATAGCCAGGATCACACTGTGAGTGGGTCGTAGTCATCACATCTGCATGTTACAGCATCTTGGTCACCGCTGAGTACCACAACAGAGAAGGAGGCAGCGGTTCAGCTCAGGGCAAAACTGGTGAGTCAAACAAGGGAAAGATGCCAAGACAGCTCAAGTGCAACTTCCAGTTAAGACCGACAGGCTTACATGCAAAAAGTGCAATGTCCATTACTTTACCCTTACAGGAGGATATGCATACTTGAAGGTTTCCACATATAGAAACATCAAGGTTTGTGGGCAGTATTGTTTCTACAGCACTACACGTACAGTCATTTCGGTCCAGAGACACAGATTCCTTTCTCTGCATAATGATAGGCTCTCTGAACAATGAGACAGCAGCCAGTACGGTACAATACCAGTACTGCTCTTGAACTTGGTTGTAAGTTCAAAAATTACTGGGTGCACTGTGTCTACGTTATTCTCCATGCTAGTGTGCAAATGACATTCTTTGGCGTTGTGTTTTTGTTTCTTTTCTGTCTTTTTTCTGTCTCTCTAGCACTTTGTGGGTAAGCATCAAGCCGAGAATGCGAAAAAGTCCCGGATGTGTTCTCGCGCCGCCCGTTTTATCGAGCATGCATCGGTGGTGACTTGTGTGGACTTGGTACAGCTAAATATCCAGAATGCATTTCGTCCAAAACTCAAACGCGGCAATGGCGGACGAGCAGGGCTAAGGGAAGCCCAAGAGCAAATATCTGTGACAACCATGATGGGACCTACCTGGTGTTTTAACACCAGGTGACCAAATACTTATTTTCCACCATAATTTGCAAATCAATTCTTTAAACTCAGACAAGTTAGAGGTATACTATGATGAAAATTACAGGCCTCTCTCATCTTTTTAAGTGGGAGAACTTGCACAATTGGCTGACTAAATACTTTTTTGCCCCACTGTATTTGATCCTGTCTCCCTCATACTATTTAATATCTAAATGCTTGATTCATCATATTATAACAAATGTGCTGTTGTAGCTACTGAATGCCAGTGAGTTTGATTACATTTTTTCCATCTACCAAAGAGAAATAATATCTCTTAGTGGCAGGTGGATCACACGTTGATTTTAACACTTTGCGTATGACTGGGTAGGATGAGCATTTTATAAGCGCTTGTGTGGTTTTTGTTTATGTAAGGAATACATCGGTTTCCCTTGTATTTTAAATTTGAGTGAAGATCCTAAATTGGCCCCCACTCTTGACTTTGAGAAAGGCTAATCTGTGCTACCCCACATGAGCTCAGTGAGATATAATACAGGCTTTCACTCAGGAGCAGGAAGGCTAAAGGCTGTTTAATGTCTGATCTAAGTGTGTCAGACATTTGCGTTCTCACGTGCATGGACAATATCTTGAAAACTTCCGAGCTGCAGTGCATGTGTAAAGTGGTTAGAAAGCAGTGCATTAGCACGTGTTTTGTCTCTTTGCGTAGCTGCTCAGTCCATCCAGACTCCCCTCCATATGCAACAGTGATGCCAGCAACTCAAATACAAGCTCTCTCCAAGTGATTCCTTCATCATCAACATCTGCATCCACGATCCATTAGCTCAACAGCAACATCTGTCAGCTGTGCATCCAACTCGAGGGCATCGCCTGCTGTGCTCAGGCGCTGGGCTGCAATTTCCGTCCCTTGTTGATGGCCTCGCTGTATGCTGTGCTGGAGAAAGCTGGTGAGGAGACGCTGCTGGTCAGCCAGGTGACGCTGAGCTCCATGTAGGACATCAGCAAGGCCTGTGGATACGCTTCCCTCAAGGAACTGATCAATGAGAACTCTGACTACCTGCTTAATGACATATCACTCAACCTTCAGAGCTCAGCCAGCATCCACAGGTAGTTATGACGTGTTTTTGTTTTTAGCCCAAAATGGAGACAGAAATGACTGCTGGAGGATTTACCCCATTTCCTTCTTTGTCTGCTTAAGCCTGTGCTGCCTGAGCTTGTACTGTATTTCATTGTAATCCTGTCTTGTTGGCCAGGCTCCACGGGTGTTGACAGTTCTGTTGACTCACTCTGACTGCAGCCTGCTGGTCGGGGACATGGTTCAGGATCTGGATCTCAGCTACGAGCGCACAGCTGCTCTTTTCTGCTCCGTGCTGCACGCGCTCATGAAGGCACTGGGTAAGATTTCAACAGTGATGTCAGCTTGAGTCTCACGTATAAGGAAGAAAATGTGACTCAAGGCATTCGCTACCACATTTTCTGTGTTGCTTAACTTTGTTTTCTGCAGTGCCTTTCAAAGTTTCTATCAATGAGTACATTTCAGGATATATAACTTTGCTTGTTATCAAATTATCAGCATCTTTGGAAACATTTAATACATCGTGATGGTTTAAATGCTGAGTGGTTTTCTGTTGTAGAATTAATATTCATACAGAAGTTTTACAAGCCCTCACAGTAAAAATGTATAAATTAAATGTCACTAATGGGCTCTTTCCAAAAACATCATTGTCTGTGTCACACTGATTTTGATCAACTGACTTATTTTATTGTAACCAAACCTATGTTCATATTGTTGTCTTGTTTTTCCTTTAGCGAGGTGGTTTCCTTCCACTTGTAGCAGGACCAGTAAGTCTGCCAGCTCCAATCAAAGCTCCAGTGACCAGGAAGACCTCAGCATTCGCCAATTCCTGCTGAATTACTGCAAACAGAAAGAACTGGCAGAGAGCATTGGAATAGAGGACGATGACACTGAAGACCGAGGTAATAGGTCTGTCTAAGGGCCAGTGGAATATCAGCTGTAGACTGTAGTGGTGGTTATATTAGATTCAGAGTGTAGAGGAGATGAATAACTGTACATGTGGTGCCATTGCAGAGGTCCCTCCCACTGAGTGTGAGGATGTGTCAGATATTGGTAGTCATGATGTGAAAGCGAGCTTCCCTCCCACCTCAGCATTACTAAGGATGTTATGGAGCGCTGCATTCATCTGCTGTCTGATCCCAGCCTCAGGCTCCGACTCAAGGTACTGTATCAGTAGTTTTATGTAGAGTCAACTGTTGGACTGGTAACAAAATAATCATTCTTGTGAGGGTAGGACCGCCAGCGTTGGTACAATTCATCCTGTCAGAACTGTGTGGATGACTGTTCACTGGTGTAATGCTCATCAAGGAAAACATTCAGTCTGGTCCAGGAGTGAAACAGAAATAAGTCATGTCTTTAGAGAAGAACTGGATTGCAAATCAAAAGGTCCTTAATAGCTTTTTGTCCTCCCCGACCCTCAAAGCCAAAGTTCAGCCATGAGAGCTGATGGGACACGATTTGTAAAAGTGACATTAGCAGAAACAAAGGTGATTAAGATAACATAAGATAACCTTTATTAGTCCCATACGTGGGAAATTTGTTAATTACTTCATATTTGCAAATACTCTATTTGCATTCTTTAGAGAAAAGAATATGAAAGGCTGTCTGCTGTTTTGGATTGATGTCCTTCTCCTGAGCCTCAAAGAAGTAGGGCAGTGTCACGGTCCTTTTGGCAGCAGAAGCTGCTGAGCGCTGGAAAGAAGCACGGCCATACCAGCTGAATGTCTCACTGACACAGAACTGTTGGTCATCCTCTGTTTTGCTACTGTCTTCACCCTGCTGTTATTTGGTCTCATCTCAATAATGTACTTTTCTATATAGCTAAGCTTGATGAGCGATCCCTTGTTGGCTGACATTTATGTCTTTGAGCGTGTGAGAACTTTAATAATTATAAACACATGAATTTGACAAATGTCCTTTTAACTGTCAGCTCATAGTGAAGTACACTGAGCCACCTGAGCTATAATATCAAATAGAAGCTGCTACCTTTGTCAAGAGTGGCTGGATCTGAGTGCGTACTACTTCAGTTATTCAAATTTTGCTGAATTTGTTACAAAAAGTCCTGTCTATGTGCAGAGTGTCTTCCAGAGGAACGGTTCTGTGGGGATGTTCTACATCACAACATCAGCCACTCCACAACAGAGAAAGTGTTATTGATGTTTTCTAAAGCCATTCCTCCAACCACATGTATTATTAGAGTGGACGGTCAAAATTGCACAATATCAAGGTATTTCCTCATGAGATACTCAATTTTGGTTTTCATATGTGTCTACATCCAGTTAGAAATAATCTATTTAAGTGGTTTTCTCTTTTTTGGTAGCTCGCATTCTGCCAACAGTGAAGCTTCGAAACTGCTCCTGTGGGGGCGTAAACTTCACAGTGTCAGCAGGAAAAATAGTGATTTTAATCAACATTAATAGTAAACAGCAACCTGCTATTTAGGTTAGGGTGATGGATTTGAACATAGTGTGATGAAGCATGTTTTCTGCCCTTGCTGTACAATCAGAACATGGTATTGCATTAACAGAAGTCATCTGTGAAGGCAGTGATGTATTAGTCATGTTGTTTATTTTCTTTTTGGTCCAAGGATGTTATAATGTGCACCAGGCGACATACAGATGTCAAACATGCCAGCAGCAGTGCAGCCCTGATTTAAAGGACCGATTAGGAGTGGATATTGGCCAGCATCTGTCAACATGTCTGCTCTTTACACTTAGACCCTTGAGCTCTTCCAGGAACTAAAGTATTTTCTCCATGATTCTCCAGGGAAGCTTTTGCAAACTGTTGGAGCGTGCAATGAGCGAAAGGTGCTCATTGTTGATGTTATTTGTTTTGTGTTTTTATGCATATATTATAAAACCTTCCATGGTTAGACTTTATTGTTTCTCTGATGTTGCTCTGATGACTGTGACTTTTTTGATGGCGTTTTTGTTGCTGAAGACAGCCAAGTGTCTGCATTTGTTGGCTCTTTTTCTTTTGGTTAATTGACATAATAGTTTTTACTATAGTAACCAATGTCTGTCTTCTGCAAAATGACTACTGTTAAATAAACTAAATGGAAAATCTTGTCATTGACTTATAATTCCTTGCTATTTTATTATATTTGTTACATGTCATAGACACTGGGAAGAGGCAATGTGGGGATTCCCAGTGGACAGCAGCACGAGAGGCTTCAAGGAAGTGGAGGTCGCTGTGTGTCCACATGGATTAATGTGTCTTTTGTGTCCTTTCACTTCAGGGACAGCAAACAGGTCGCCGTGGTGTATTTTAGGAACGGTTACATGCCTGACAACTACACTTCTGAACAGGTCCAACTTTTGATTTGCACTCAGAATGATTACATCAAGAGTTTAGTTAAAAAACAAGTGAAACCTGCAGACTTGCGTAAACTGATTCGTATTCATGAGAAACTGGAACGTCATTATCATTGAGTTATTTCTTTCCCTGCTTAGCAATACCAAGTCTAGCCCTGATTGGCTGATATAAGTGACAACAGACCTCTGTCGCTGTGTCAGTTTGAATGGGTGATTAGAGATCAACACATGTTTGTTGCTGCTCCATGTTCTCTGCAACATTGTGTGTAGTTACTGCAGCTGTGTGTGCATTCTGCTGGCAGGACAGGAAACAAGTGAAAGAAAACTGCGAGCACCCTGAAGGAAAAGTTAATCGGACATAACAAGTTAAAACAGTTTGCAAGTTTCAAGCCAAACTGCTGAATCTACGTCCAAGTTCTCCTTGATAGCGTGACTCTGTGTTGTTCTCCTTCATTCTTCTGTCTCTGTCTGTCAAATCTCAGCGTAATATAAACCAACTATTGTCACGCTCTGCTGGTCGGTGTGCTGGCAAGCAGAGATTATTGTCTGTTTTCAATTGCAGAGCTGGGATGCTCGTCTTCTGATGGAGCGCTGTCGAGCTGTGAAGAGTCCAGATATCAGCGCTCACCTGGCTGGTACCAAGAAGGTTCAGCAAGTGCTCGCCAGACCTGGAGTCCTGGAGAGGTTCTTCCCGGACCAGCCTCAAGCTGTGCAGCAGATCCGAGCGACATTCGCTGACCTCTACTGATGATAATACTTTTGAAAATGGCAGTTTAATTTATTGGGCAATTATAAATCGTATTTCTTAGGCTGGCTTTTAAGGAAGGAGAAAAGGTATGTATCAGTTGGCTGGGAAGAAGATGGAGGTGGAAAGGATGTGCAAGCTATGGGACAAAGTTGCTGAGACCAGGTAAACAGAGGTGACGATCAGTGAGCAGGAGTGTGGCTTCGTGCTGAAAGAGCCAACAGATTCTCTGGAGAGAAGGTGAAGGAAAGTCAGCTGAAGCAAGACAGTTTGTGGGTTTGTGTTGGACTGTATGTTATGCTGGGAGCCTGGGGATTAGTGGACTTTGATTCCAAGTTAATATTAGCTAGTGTTTCTCCTGGTTTTTGGGCGGTGGAGTAAAAGGGATTGGTTGGTGGCTGTTTCTAATGTTAGCCTTTTCTTTGTTTTCTTACAGGCAGAATGGTGATAATGAGTGTGTGGCATCTGCTGAGGACCAAGCTCAGGACACTCAGACGGGGCGTCGCAGCAGAGTCACCGTGCTCGACAATCCGCTGCTGTTCTGAGATGTCCCACTCCTGCCTGCACATAGAAACCACAGTGAAGTCAAAGTTCCACCTGCACCTCCACCTGTTCTTGTACAGCATGACACTGACAGAGGTGAGACAGCAGAAAGTCTTTGTTTATTTTTGTAATAAGTTAAGGAATTAAGTTAAGAAGAGTGATTAAATAAATTGTTTCTTGCATTTTTGATTTAATGGTTGTGTTTAGGATTATTTCAGAAACATGTTTAGAGGATCTTTGTAAGCCTGTATTTACTTTAAAAGAAGGGAAGCACTTCTTCATCCTACAGAAAGGTGACACATTACAGATGAGTCATAAAAGTGTCTCTGTCACTCTTTCAAGGCTCTCTCATTTTCTTTTTACTGGAACAGCATGGTAAAGTAGGTCTAGGCTGCCATCTTGTGGCAGTGTGTTGTTACTACAACATATGAAATTGTGTTTCTATGGATATAATTCAGCGCACCGAGCCGCTCTCTCAGTACAACTGAACCTGGTTTTTTTAGACAGATAAACACTAAGCCAGTGAAGCTTTTGGTTTTGTAAAAGTGTTTCTTATTCAAATGCATGTTAGTTTTATAAGGTTGAGAGCAGTTAGCAGTGCATTCATGGACATCTTTAAACTATTAATTGAAGAATCTTTGTCATGATGGCATGAACTAGAAACGTGAGCTCCAGGTGAGACTGCACAGAAGAACAAGTGTCCTTAAACTGCATCAACTGATGACTTCTTACAATTTTATTCTACTGTTGTTTTTATCATTGAACGTTTATGTCTTTGTGTACACGTACTAACCAAGCTACTGTAACTAGAGAAGCTCAGCAATATATTATTAAGTACACAAACAGTTCCAGGTGTGGACTGTTTGAAGACCCCACTTGGATCATGTGAGGACATTTAGTTTTTTGTTACAGGCATTGAAGGGTTAATGCTGTTAATGCATAGTAAGTGATAGATAACTTGGTAGAGCTGGTCCAGCTTGTGAACCAAAGAATATATCTAGTATGTTGTGAATGAAAAAATAAATGTTATGACTGTTCATTTACCGAACCCTAACCTGTGAGATCAGGCTCACATCTCTGATCATAGAATGGGGACTTTTCAGGAAATGTACTTCAAAAAATAAAAACAAGAGTAAGATGGGAAGTCAGAAGGAATAAGAAACTTTCTCAATTGTGAGAATTCTGTGAGAATTTAGCTGGATTGTCTGTGGTTAACTGGCCTGTAACAAGAGGAGTCACCCACTGCTGCCCATTACAAAGGAAGAGGTTTTAGGACTTCCAAACCGTCTTCACTGTTCCATCAGGAGGCATCCATTTCTTTGTTACACCCTATGCTTTGAGAATACACTGAGATTGTCACTATTAATAGTGATAATATGAAATACACTATTATCACAACTGGCTCACTGTGGTATTATCACACCACAGTGAGCCAGTTGCATGAACACCAGCCTAATCAGACTTCTGCAGAGCCTCAAGTTCTTTTGGAGTCTGCTTCTTGTGTCCAACAGGAAGATTCTGTCCATAACAAAGGATTTTAAAATGTACCATTTTTTTTTCTTTTTACTTTTGTAAGTACCTAAAATTATTATTGCCTCAAGGGATTTATACTCTGACCTATGGGTTTTTGTTTTTTAAATGTTGTTCTAAGCGGCCAGCGAATTGTTATTTATCGTTTCTGGTTTTACTATAAACAGACTGGGGACGCTTGTGTTTTCTTTCTTCCTCAAATGATCAGATAAGACTGAGTAAAAGAATAATACAAGGCATTTTGCTGTGTTCACAGAGGGTCTTGAGGTCTGTGTAACGGAAAGATCTTGGCGATGGGGCATAAATTTGGGCACCACAAAAAAAGAAATGAATCATATTTAGTAGATCTGCCTTTTGCGAAATTACAGCTCTAAACGCTTCCTGTAGGTTCCAATGAGAGTCTGCATTGTGGTTGAAGGTATTTTGGACCATTCCTCTTTACAAACATCTCTAGTTCATTCGAGCATGGACAGCTCTCTTTAACTCACACCACAGATTTTCAATAATTTTCAGGTCTGGGGGCTGAGATGGCCATTCCAGAACGTTGTACTTGTTCCTGTGCGTGAATGCCTTAGTGGACTTCGAGCAGTGTTTCGGGTCGTTGTCTTGTTGAACACCCAGCCCCGGCGCAGCTTCAGCTTTGTTTTTATTTTATTTTATTATTATTAGTCCTTTATTTATCCACGTAAAAAATCTCATTGAGATTAAAAATTCATTTTCAACAGAGACCTGGCATCATGGCAGCAAAAGTCAAAATACACATACCACATAAGTATATAACATTGATTCCTGGACATTGGTCTCCAGAATCTGTGATACTGAGTGGAATCCATGTGTCCCTCAACTTTGACAAGATTCCCGTCCCTGCACTGGCCACACAGCCCACAGCATGATGGAACCACCACCATATTTTACTGTAGGTAGCAGGTGTTTTTCTTGAAATGCTGTGTTCTTTTCCTCCATGCATAACGCCCCTTGTTATGCCCAAATAACTCAATTTTCGTTTCATCGTCCACAGCACCTTATTCCAGAATGAAGCTGGCTTGTCCAAATGTGCTTTAGCATACCTCAAGCGGCTCTGTTGTGCTGTGGCCGGAGAAAAGGCTTCTCTGCATCACTCTCGCATACAGCACCTTGTGTAAGTGCGCCGATGGTTGAACGATGCACAGTGACTCCATCTGCTGCAAGATGATGTTGTAGGTCTTTGGTGACAAGGACCCTGTGGAGCGAGGCGTCCTCAACCTCTCCACAGCACAGGTGGAATACAACGAAGACCAGCAGGCCATGCTTAAGGTACGGTTTGAGGCGGATAGAGAAGGCTGGATGTAACACGCTTGTCTACAAGACTTAAAAACAGTTTCTACCATCAAGGCATACGACACCTCAACCACAACACTTAACACCACTACACACTCCACAGGATGCACTCAGAAGCTACCCTGCAGCTTCACAAGCACACTGTTAATCTGCTCTGGTCACTTCCCTTTATTGGTATTTTATTGAAAAAAGAAAGTGCAGATCCTCCTCAATCTGTGTACATACGCCGCCTCTAAACCCCGATCGTGCCAGTGTCAGTTGTGAGTCAGTAATACTCATCCATTTGTGTTAACATAAAAACTGCAGACTAACTAGAGACAACAAGCGAGGATCGTTCATATCTCAGCAGTTTAAAAAATAAATAAAAACCCAATTGTTCCTGCAGGAGTAGATTTGGGCCCCTTTTGCTTTTTCATCCCAAGGAGTAAAAACGGGTACAAGGAGGGAGGAGGAGGACTAGGAGGATGAAAACGAACTGAGAGAGAACTTGATTTGTACATGCGGTCTGTTCTGGATCAGTGTGGTAGTTACCTCTATAACCATTCCTTCTGCTCTCTAGCTTGCTCTAACTCCATTTATTTCTTCATTTTTTAACCTTATTTTGCACATTAACACATATCTATAGCAGGACAGAGACCAGCCACATATGTTGTCCAGGATTGTATTTGAGCATCAGGAACAATGATAAGAGCACATATCAGGAGTACACTGGAAGTGTTCTCAAGGGTTTATAGAAGTTAAAGGGACTAATATTCAAAGTCCTATTCTGATACTACCCCATGAATATTTGCTCTGTGTACCTGCTGCAGCTGCTACATTTGGCTCCAGATTCCTTTTGGTGCCTACGCTCTCGAGATGTGTTCATGTAGCAGGCATTAAAAACTCTGGTCAACCACAGCAGTATGCTGCTGTGTTGTATGAATGCGTGGAAGGAGAGGAACCGACTGTCTGTTACATATAGATAAAACAGCTCTGACGTGACCTCGGGTCAGCCAGTCTGACGGTCAGAGAAACAGAAATGTGCTGGATTGTGGATCTCTGAGTGCACATCAGATGCACCTATGCACAGATCAAATCTCAAAGTGCAATGTACCTCATATACATGTTGATGCGAAGCGCTGCCTTCTTTTGCGAGGTGTTTTTTTTTGGATTGTGTATTTTTGTTTGCAGTGTATTAATTATATATATTAGTTTGCAGCTCTTTGCGCATATAATAAAGGTTCAACTACTGATCATTTAAAGTCTGTGCGGTTTAGTTGTTCACTCTATTAACAAATGATGGTGTGGCGGCCTGTTCTAGTGTGAACTAAAAGAGGGTTTGAATGTAGAGAGAGGGGGGGAAGGAAAAGGGACCTAATGTACCCCTGCACCCCGACTGAGAGGTGAGTTACTTAGTGCTTCCTCTTATTAGAAGCAGTTTGAGTGAATTAGAGTCTGTTGTTTTTTTGTTTTTTGTTTTTTTGGGGGAGGATAACTATCATTAGTCATGCTAGGCATCATCTGAACTCAATCTGTACAAATAAAGGTGTATTTAACTCATTTTAATCTTTTAATATCAGGATATAGGACTATACAAGTGCTTGTGACATCTAAACGACAGCAACTTAATGTGTCTTTCTTCACCTCATCACTTTTTTCTGTGTTTGTTTTTCCGTTGATGCCTTTCAAACGAAACTAGCCATATATTTTCCCCTCTGACAATTATTCAGTTACCCGCCCCTTTCAGATTTGTTCACCAAAGAAAGGAGAAAACCTCATTCACTGCACTTATTTGTCAGACCGTTTCATTTTCATACTTTGTAAATCTATATTGTATGGAGCTTGAGATCAATGTAATATGCTTACTGTATTTGTATAATTATAATCCATCGCTGTATAGCATAGATGTGTCATGGCGATTCTAATTCTGTGTATGGTATCTTGCCCATGAACTGTTAGTGAATGACACAACATAAGTGCAAACGTGCTTAGCGTTGAGTGCTGCTGCTTTTCCTGCTTTATGTGAGCTTCTGCTGTAGTTTATGTGCTTTTAGTCCCAAGACACTTTTACTCTGGCGCACATAAGATCTTTGATGTTGGTGTCATCTTCCTGTGATTCTGTGACAGGTGGATCTTCACTTCAAGTTTAGTATGTCACACCAAATCACAACAGTCGGAACACTGTAAGACTCTAGATATTATGGAGGCACAACATTTAAAGCTCCCATCTTCTATCCACGACCTAAAGTTATTTATATGATAAATAGCCCCGTGTTTGTTTACTTGCTTTGTAAAATGCAAAGTGGTGACTTTTTCTTTTCAAGTACGTCCTCATATGGAGACATTTTTATTAATGAAACAAGTCATAATTGTTTACAGAAATTTGTACATTTTGTTGGGCAGAATGAGGTAAACAGTGAAGAAAAGTATGAGAAACGGAGCATAGGATCTCCGGAGACTATGGCAACTAGAATTATTGTACACATGTGTATGTATTAAGGACTGACACAGACAAAGAATTAATCATACAATGAAGCAATGTCATTTTAAAATGTTTATTCATAAACAGGATAAAACCATTCAAGTATTGAGTCATGAATAAAACAGCAACCTCTCATCTGCTAATTGGGAACAGAGGATGTCAGTGTATTTTTCAGTGCTAGTTGTCCAAATTGAGTGAGACGACTTTACATTTGAATAGATTTGATAACAAGTTATATTTGGTTTTAATTGAGTGCAGTTCAGTTTGATTTAAATCAAGCCAATTCACAACAACATTTTTCTCAATATGCTAAATTCCCACCGAGACTAGATAAGATTATTCTAAACTGGTAAAAATACAATTCTCTTCATGTACAAAAATCCCACCCAGTCCACAACCAGGACGAATACTCCTTGTGTGTTCTTGAGCTGGACAGAAATTCCTCTTGCTAAGTGAGGTCCACGCCAGCCTCGTGCCAGGCAGACTAGGAGCCTCCTGTCCCAGTCTCGTCCGTCCACTGGCCCCATCACATCCCAGCCCAGTTCGCATTCTGCATTGGAGTCCGTCGCTCGATACCACCGCGCTCCCCTCACGTCATCATCTGTACGTAAAACAATAGGAGCCAGAACCATCATCCCGGAAGCGGCCCTGGCTTATAGCCGCGACACTCTCCCAACACGGCTGCACCCAGTGAACAACAATCAGCACTACTCACAAATGCAGGCAGGTATACATCTGCACTGATGTCAATCACACGCGTTGTCTCCTACTGTCGCCGTTCCTGCTGTCGGGACTGGTCACCACATCACGCTGACCGGTCTCCAGACGGGCTTCATGCGTTCCTCTTCCAATCTAGGGCCTCTCTCTTCCAGTACTCAGCTTGCTTCCTTTTAATAAGTCCTATAAACAGCTGAAAGGACACCACTGGACAGACACATGCCTCAGCAGGTGATGACTATCAGCTAATTTGTCCCATGCCCAGCCAATCCACAGTGGATTAAAACAATGTAAAACAGACTAAAACATGTGATACAAAGAAAGTAAA
>NW_020328641.1:0-13631 GCF_001858045.2 Oreochromis niloticus
ACCACGATCAGACCAAAATTCACTAAATTAGCCGCAAAAGAAGACCACAAAAACACAGCGCGCAAATGCGCTAAAACAGAAATTGTTTACCGTACCGATTATTTTCGCCGGTAGCCGTAACCACGTGATTGACTTTAAAGAGTTAGATCGATTGGTTGTTTGCATCACTCAACACAAGCAGAAACTGCATCACTGCAGCATAAGACACATCGTCCACATTCAGAAGCACATCTCTGTATAGTGACTGGTCTTATTCTTTAAACAGGCAATGTTCAGCATTCAAACTACAGGTGACAACAGTCACAGATGTTTCCCGTTGTGTCCACACCTACACAGCATGTTAACAACCGTGAAAAAGCCACACAAAAATGAACGATTGCTGGTGAGGGTTTTATACATTAGTATGTATGAAGGGTATGTTGTGACTTACCTTCTAAATTAAAAAGTGCAGTACTGGATGTCCACGATGTCCACGCATCAAAAAATAAAATTGGCTACTTGATTTCACCCATCGCTGGTTATTTTTAGAACATAACACCGCAATAAACGAGGACAGCTGAGAAATATAACATTTGAATCCCTTTTCTCCTTTGCTCTGAGGCGTGGGGCAAATTCGACAAGTCCGTTGAACATCATTTACAGATATATTGGGTAAATGACCAAACATCTATAGAAATGTAAATCGACGCTTAATTCATTCTTTTGGCTAACTTCTTTTGGACATTAAACAGGGCGCGAATAGGACACCGGAACAAAGCTCCACACAGGATTTTCCGCACCGAACTAGCATATGCTATCGGCACATGTCACTTGATTCGCTAACAAACTAATTTAGCTAGCTTAGCACACATGTCTTGTGGCAAGATATATGCACCTAAATGCTTTAAGTCATTGGCTGTTCTGCCAAATTGCCACCAAGCTGCAACTTTGTGAGCTGACTGTTTGGCGATTTTTGTGTTTTAGACAACAAAAAGAAAAGAA
Source organism: Oreochromis niloticus (assembly GCF_001858045.2). Lineage (NCBI taxonomy): Eukaryota > Metazoa > Chordata > Actinopteri > Cichliformes > Cichlidae > Oreochromis > Oreochromis niloticus. The sequence goes on from NW_020328641.1 coordinate 982, forward strand.
AAAGATCTACGGATTCAGGCTTTTCCTTACCTGTGGTAGTGGCATAGAATGACGTCACTGACATTGGTTTAATATGAAAACAAACTTTGTCAAACCAAAAAAAACCAAAAAAAGAGAGAAGTGAGTCGGCGTGTCATCTTTACCGAGCACCATACATGTTTTGCACAAAAAACAAGTATTGCCGAACAAAAGATAAATGTCCTTTTTTTCCTACTTTCGCCGGCTGGTCGTTTGGCGTAAGACGTAAGAAGTGGCGCTTTCAATCTGAGCGCCCGAGTTCGAATCCCTCACGGACTCGCTGCCACGACCATTGCTTGGGGGCGGGGAGAAGCCAAGTCGCTTCTCCCTTTTCCTGCTCTTGCCAACTCCTCCGCCTGCTCTCTTATTACCTTTTATTACCGCAAAATACCCATGCTTGTCAGCTCTTCATTCCTCAACTATTTGCTGCTTATTACTCCACCTTCCACAACTTGCAACTTTCTCTCTTCAGGCTACCAACTCTGCCTTCATTTTTCACACTGTCTCCACACTTTTACATCAAATATTACCACCTAATAAGCACAGTGACAGAGGGACCCCAGGCTTTTTTTCCGTAAGTTACATGTGTTTGTGTCCGTAACTACCGTCCTTAGCTAGGTCCTCAAATCTAGGCAGCTAAGATGACAACTGGGCTCTTCGGGGAAACTTGTTTTGTAAAGTTGCTTTAGCTAATCCGTAGAGGCCAATGAATTGACCGTGACTAAAGAAATGATGAGAAAAGCACTGGGTTGCTGTTGTTGCTCTCCGGTCACTGATGCTAGCTAAGAGGATGTAATAAAGGCAGGTAGCAGAGATGAAAAAGGAGTGGTTGTTGATAAATAAGTGGAGAAAAAGGTGGGCAGGGAAAAAAAGCAGGTGTGAGTGTGTGAAATGTGAGTATTTGAGTGTAAAAATGTGTGGTCTCCTGCGAAAGGCTGGGTGCCCGATGTGCACCTTGCGCTCTTTAAATACAAGGATATTCCACGTTCTGCTATGTGGTGGGCTAGCAGGTTCATAACATAGAGGCTCAGGTTCGAGCCCTCGGCTCACCTGCCTCTCTATGTTTATCTGCTAGGGGGAGGTCCAGGCAGGGGATCTTGGAGTGAAAATTCCGAGGGATGAACCTTGTTCAGCCTGGACTTCCCCTGATTTTGATTTTTCTCTGTTTTTCTTTTACCTGCCAGCAACAAACAGCCCAGCCTGATTTATGGGACCTCCTTCTTGTCATGGCTACCAAGGACCACTCTTCTTCTGCCAACAAGTCATTGCCTGACAAATAATTATTTCCTATGTTTCCCTATGGGTTTTTTAATCTCCAATATCTTTACATATCTTGCTAGATAGACTTCCCTCAACAGGGTTTACAAACGCCTTATCCTCTTTGTCCACTTCAAATAACTTTAAACAACTATTCTTAGATTTCTTGCAACATCTGCTGTCCTCTTGCACAGATTACGCTTTTTAAAAAACTAACAAACACTTTTTTTTAACGTCAACCCATTGTTGGAACTAGATAAATAAAGCATATATAAAAGTCACTACCAAAAACTCATTGCAGCTTCGACCTTGTTATAGGAATGTTGTTTGTGGCTCAGATGACTTGATTTCATCCATGAAGGATACATTTGATATATGTTTTCACATATTATAGACCAACAAGTTATTATAGCAGTTTAAATACGAGCGATCGGAAGCATGTGCTGATCAGCTTCAGTTTCTTCTCTGAAGTTGCTCTATTTCTCTTCAGGTTTCTCTCAGACCAAGATTGAATGTGATGACAAGGGTGATGGATGGTGTGACATGTGCTGCTGGCCCACAGAACCAGGTGAGTATGCTGTCCATGTGCTCTGCAACAATGAGGACATCCAACACTCTCAGTTAAGATTAGTTTTCATGATTGTTGCCTCAAGACCTGAATCATGGTGGTGGGCTTGTGATGGACACACTTTTCATGGCTGAAAGCTCTCCTGTAGAGGCTAAGCCCTCTCGATCAACAACACACCTGCCGCTAACTACGTGTGTCTACCTTAAATATCTTTACAAACTCAAAATGTGACCTCTAGCACCAAACGCTTGCTGCAGTTCTTGGTGTCAGAGGTGACACACAAGGTATCGGGTTTTAGGTGCAATTACTTTTTCATATAGGACCAAGTATGTTTGGATAGCTTTTTCCCTTGAAAACTGCCGTTTAATATTACACATTCTTGTCTAATATTATAAATGTATTGATCTGAAACGTGTAAGTGTGACAAATATGGAATAAGATACGAAATCAGAAAGGAGGCAAATATTTTTCACAGCGCTAAGTCTGTAAATGATCTTCTTTGGCTGTAGTAGATCTTTGACTTGTTCCTTTTTTAATTGTTTGTTTAAAATTGTTTTCTCTAGGTTAAGGCGTACGGTCCAGGCCTTCAGAGCAGTGGTCTGGCTGTTGGAAAACCCACTGAATTCACAGTTGATGCCAAGCAAGGAGGAAAAGCTCCTCTGAAAATTATAGCCCAGGTATATCTGGCTTTGTATATGACCACAAATATGTTAAATATATTGCATGTACCGTATTTTTCAGAGTATGAGTCGCACTTAAAATCCTTTAATTGTGCGCCTTATGTATGAATTCTGGTTGTGCTTACTGACCTTGAACCGATTTTATGTAATACACGGCGCTCAAAAATCTGTCAAAAAATGTTTTAGTACGACTTTGGTAAGCTACGAAGTCGCACCGCTTGATGGATTGTCGGAGCATCATGGTTACGTAGTCAGCAGCCTCGCGGAGTGATACGCGCTGCGCTTCAACATAATATTACTGTATTGTGTGTGGATAAGGACCCCAAAATGGCACCTGTTAAGAGACATGCTTACGAAGCGGATTTCAAACTCAAGGCTGTCAGTCACGCAGTAGAACATGAGAATAGAGCAGCTGCGAGAGATTTCAACATTAATGAATCAATGGTACGGAAGTAGAGGAAGCTAGAAGAAAGAGTTGAGTAAAGTTTGACTTATCTGACTGTTTTGTTTCGCTTAATGCGTTTTATAATCCAGTACGCCTCATGTATAAAACCAGACCTGTTCATCAACAGTGCGCCTTATGGTCCGAAAACTACGTGTGTTAAATCTGATTGAACTAATCCCTTGTCTTCTGCACAGGATGGTGAAGTCAATTCTGTGGATGTCCAGGTTAAGGATAATGGCAACAGCACATACACCTGCACCTACACCCACGTAAGCCTGTGAAGCAGACTGTGATGGTCTCCTGGGGAGACTGAGAGTCCATTCAGGGTGAGTATGCACTCACTTTCACTCTTGCATGCAGGGTTTGCCTTTTCTTCTCACTGAAAAGTCTCTTGAGTTTTGGTGTTTGTGCCCACAGATGAATATCGGAGCAGGCTGTCATCCAAACAAGGTGAAGGTCTCTGACCCTGGAGTGGCAAATACGGGCCTCCAAGCCTTCCAGCCAACATACTTCACTGTTGACTGCTCAGAGTCTGGTCAAGGTAAAGCTCCATAAAACTGTGTGTGTGAGAGTAAAGAGCGCAAACATATGCTCATGTCAAAGAAATATTCCAAACAACGATATTACAGGGAAACTTATTTAACCCACCTGCTGTTTGAGGCTAAAAATGACTGTAGAGCATTACCTGCAAAGGTAACATGCTAACACAGCCTTTGTCCTCTGCCATCAGGACAAAGGCTGTTGCGTTTAGGCTATTCCAATGACATCCTTCAGGGTCAAAGTGGATCCTTCTCAAGGCAGAGGGACCAGGACTCAGCCGCAGTGGTAAGAATACCTGTACTGCCTCACAAAGTCAGAGAGTGCTAACAAAAACAGTCCGTTTATTTAGTTTATTGGTCTATAATACGGTCTGAATGTTTTCCGTCATACTACATGGAACAACTCTTCATAACACTTTTATGAAAATGTTTGACGAAATTGACAAGATCAAAATTCAAATCACAATGGCAAGGATTTAAAAACAAGAATAAACATGAATAAACAGGGTTATAGTTGGTACGCGAATGTAAACAGGTCCTTTTGAGCTGTCATTTGAACTGCGTACCAGTCAAAGCAGTAGTAGCAGCAGGCTGTGAATGACTTTGAAATCATCAGCAACCACACCAACACACACTGTTAAATATACACCTGTGCAAAGGCGAGAGAGAAATGCTCACACATGCGGGCGTGGATTGTAGTTACTTTGTAGTTACTTTGTATTATGTGGGTTCTTATAAGACAAGGAAGCGTTCTTCTGGCTGTTATGCATCATATTAAATGGGAGAATGTGGATCGCTTCCCTTTCCCGTGACAGGGTCCCCTGGGAGTTGCGTGACCTACGGTGGAGATCACATTCCCAAGAGCCCTTTCAGTGGCAGCGTGGCAGCCATGCTGGACCTTAGCAAGGTCAAGGTGACAGGCCTGGGAGACAGTATGTACCTCTGTCATTGTTCTTGTACATCCACACCTTCTGACACCAAGCCTCAGGCCTAGTGATAACCTATGAAACCATCATTTGCTTTTAAATAGCATTGTTACGATGGCTTTCCCCCCCACCTTGTACGGTTGCCAGTATATTGATGTTTTCATTTAATTTTTTAAAATGAATCTAAGCTTTTCGAGCAGATCAGAGGTGTCAGTGTATTTTCTTTGGTCTCTGTTCTGGCAGAGATAGCTGTTGGCAAAGACCAGCTCGTGCTGGTGTTTGTTTCTTCCTCCCCATTATCACCACAGCTTTATTCAAAGAAGGTGATCTGATCTTTTGGCTCGTCTGTCCAATAGTGTAGATTTCTGGTGAGTATCAGCTGCGCTGTAAATCGGGCCATCCAGCTGCGTACTGATCCGACGCCACTTGTGCCAAAAATCCGGACAAATGTCGTTTGATCATGGAGCAAATCTGAGCCAAATAGACTGATCATTTTTTCACATGGCGTCTCATCAGAGGAAACTTTTCCTTTTCCAAGTTCCTGTAGAACTGTCAGAAAAATCCTGGAAGCGCTGTCTGAATTCTGTTTCGAGACATGTAATCACAGACACATATTTCCCTTTTTTAGCAGAAAGGTTGGCCTGTGGATAAGCAGTTGTGATCTTGGACAGTGTGGGGAACTGCACAACGTTGAAGTTGTGCTGTGTCTTAAAGAGATTGACCTTAATGCTTTCATGTGCGCATAAAGTTGTGGTACAAGCTGCTCTTTCCCTCGTAGGCTCTTGTTCAGGGTGGTTAAATGATCAGCAAGATCAACTAAAAATGCAAGGTCTGCCAACCATAGAGGGTCATTCAGCTCATGAAGAGGTCGGTCCTTCTCTTTCAAAAATGGTCAATTTCTGACCTCAGGGAGTAAAGACGCTTCAGCGCGGCGCCGCGGCTTAGCCAGCGCGCCTCCGAGTGGTAGAGTAGATCCCATATTCAGCATCCACTTCAGAAAGGAAAGCCTGAAATTCTCTGTGCTACAGTCCTCTTGCTCGAATTATGTTGACACTTTTTACAATAGTGTTCATTACATCTCCAAGATTGACTGTCTTGGCACAAAGGGCTTCTTGGTGAACAGTACGGTGCATTTTAACAGCCTCACCTCCAGCCTCTTTCACCTCAGCGCACATCATAGACGCCATTCCTTTGTGTGCACCTGCCATAGCTGGAGCCCCGTATGTTGTATCTGCACACAGCTTGTCCCATTTAAGTCCCATTTTGTCAGTTGAGTCTGACACAGCTTCAAAAGTATCCATACCCGTTGTTGTGCCTTTTAGACTCTTAAGATCGAGCAGCTCCTCTGTAACTCCACGTCTTGCGATGAGTTGGGCCACCTCATAGCTGCTATTGGAGCCTTTTCCTGGACTTTTTGAGCACAAAAAAATACTGTTGCTGACCCTGCAGGACAGCTACTATTTACTTTACTTTCTGCTCTCGCTCAGCACCAGTGTAGGATGCATAGACCTGATGTTTGGTTTCATAATGACGTCGTACATTATACTCTTTCATAACTGCCACAGTTTCAGTGCAGATAAAACAGACACTTCCCCTTGAATTCTTTGAAGAAATATTCACTCTCCCACCGTGTCTGAAATTTTCTGCACTCACTTTCTACCTTATAATTGTCCTTTTTGGTGGAGCAACTGCCTTGATCAACAGTAGCTTCCCCTGGTGTTAAAACTAAGAAGTGCAATACACTCAAGCAAAAGTTGAAGTGCGGGCCATATTCTATTCTATTTATAAAATTTCTTGCGGGCCAATTAAAAATGGGCCGCGGGCCGTAGTTTGGACACCCCTGCTATAGACATTAGCACACACTCCAACAGGTTTTCATCCTCTAGAGTCACTTGGATGACACTGAAAACACTACGTCCAGATAAACTCCGTGTATATAGCGTATTATCTTACAAAAAATACAAACAAATATAAAATAAGTATTTTATTTTCTAAATGTAATGCTTCCTTTTAGGAGGAAGGTGGAGGAGCAGCTCCAGCAGAGCAACACCAGAGGTGTGTGGAGAGGACCGAACACCATCACTGGACGGAGCACTGTGAGCGGAGGGGGTCCAGAGTCTGGAGACCAGGTTCTGGCTAACAGATTGAACCAGTTGTTTAACAGGTTTGATTCAGTAGCACTTCCCTCCCCATCCACCAGAGCTCGTCACACCTCTCTGCAACCCCCATAGCACCGGGGACATGAAATGCACCTCACCTGTCCCCTTTTCCTTTTCCTTCAACCACTCTACTGGGTCGTCTCCACCTGCTACGGCGGCTGAGATCCTTTGGGGTGAACAGGACGCTCCTAAGGACATTTTATGACACTGTGGTGGCGTCTGCTATTTTCTGTGCTGTGGTCTGCTGGAGTGGTGGAATGGCAGAGAGGGACAGGGGAAACTCACAAGCTGGTCAGGAGGGTCAGCTCTGTCCTGGACTGTCCGCTGAAGTCCATCGAGCAGGTTGGGGAGGAGAGGATGTTGTCTAAGCTAACATCCATCATGGACAACACCTCCCACCCCCTGCATGAGACTGTACGAGCACTGAGCAGCTCCTTCAGCAGTGGACTTTTACGCCCACAGTGTAGAGAAAGTGAAACAAATAGAAGTCCCCGTTGATGCTTTTTTATTTTCCATTGATATTGACAGCCTCTATACAAATATAGACATTAGAGAGGGAATCAACTCCATAAGGAGAATCTTTCAAAAATATCCAGATAAGAGAAGACCAGATAAAGAACTGTTACAATTATTGGAAATAAACCTCATGAGGAATGATTTTGAGTTCAACGGGGAATTCTATTTACAGATTAAGGGTACGGCAATGGCGGAAAACTTTGCCCCAGCCTATGCCAACATCTTCATGGCAGAGTGGGAGACCTCTGCATTGGAGAAATGTGTTAAAAGCCATTATATTATTATCGATTCTTGGATGATACCTGGGGATTTGGCAACATCCTGAGCGAGACTTTGAGGTTTTTTGAGGACTCTTAATGACCATAATGCTTCCATCAAACTGAAATCCACCATTAATAAATCCTCAATTGATTTTTTAGACACAACTACATTTAAGGGCCCAAATTTCCCGAATCACCACAAATTAGATGTTAAAGTCTTTTTCAAACCTACAGATACACATGCCTTACTGTTCAGAACAAGTTTTCACCCAAAACACACATTTGCAGGGATAATTAAATCCCAATTACTGAGATTTCACAGGATCTGCACTCAACAGAGTGATTTGGGGAAGCTGTCAAGATTTATTCTCAGCTCTCTCCACTAGGGGGTACGGTTGGTCCTTTTTAAGAAAATGTTTCAATTCATTCTTGCAGACCAAGCCAATTGATGTTTTCCCCTCATCCCAGTGGTGATCACATATTCTCCCTCCACCTGCAAATTGGTCAGAGTTATCAAGAGCAACTTTCAAAGGTTCACTCAGGACACACATATGCTTCAGGATCACAAGGCAATTGCAGCCTTCAGGAGGAACAAAACCTGGGTGATCTCCTTGTAAAGGCTAAAATCTCACCTCTCTCTGAGCCTAAGCGCAGAGATCAGGGCAATTTTTCCAGCAGCACAAGTGGGTGGGCAGTTATTCCAATGGTAATGTTTTTCTATCACTGTGCAAAGGGACTCCAAGATCTAAAAACTGTGTATATTTGATCACTTGTAGGAACTGTGGAATCCAATATGTGGGAGAAACAGGAAATACACTTTTGGTTAGATTCACAGTTTTTGCCTTGTTGGGAGCTTTTAAGGACCAGCCTTGAATTTTACACATTTGATAAGTGAAGACTGGATGCTTAGTGACGAGAGCTGGGATAATCTGGACAGAATCTGCAGCCTGCATCTCCAAATCAGAAATGGCTTTAGATCTGACGCTAGCAGACAGGCATGCATGTCTCAGGGTGATTACACACTAACACATTGTGATTAATCACACACATTTGTATACATTTATTCACAAGATTAAAAAAAAAACAAAAAACAAAACACTATACAAAAAGTGTTTTTGTGACAGGCGCTAGTAACAAAGTGCTTAAAGATTTAAAATTGGTTCTTTCCCAAGTTTTCTGTTATGTGCACACACATTCCTTGACTTAGGTGCTTTTTAATTCTCCAACAATGGTCAGTGCCAAGTGTTTACACAAACAAAAAACAAACAAACAAAAACATTACTCAGAAAATGGTCAGGTACAAGAACTGGACTAAAAAGGAGTGGAAAAACCAGATAATGTCCAAAGAAATACTTCAGCGTGTGGCTCACGACTTTTGCACAGTACTGTAAATTTATTAATAATGAAAGATGTCAAAATGTAGCTTTCTCATTTTTAAAAAATTCCATACACATTATTCTTTTCTTCTAGTGAAGGTGCCTCCTCCTTCTGACCTTAGGGTAACTAATTTCTCAGACAGTGACATCACGGTGCGCTGGGAAGCTGCAGATGATGATGATGTTTCTTACCTCACTAAGTGGAGGCGACCTGAGACAGGTGGGGAAGAACTATTGGATTGTTGGAGTACATATTATGAGTAAAAAATACAATGTCTCAATAAACTGTTGTCCTGTGTCTTAAGGAGCATCAGATATCACTGTCTGCACTCTATGGAGATGGAGCTCAGAGTGAAGCTGTGGCCGTATGCTACAGCACCTGTGAGTCACACATTTTCTGATCCTGAACATTTCTCAAACTCAGGAGGGGAGAGCCTGAAACCATTTACCTAAGTCACATTAGCAGCAGTCATATTCTGTCATATTGTGTCTCTATGTACAATATAGCATTACTAATACAATAACCTGTACGTCAATGAACTTCATTGTGTAATTGATGGCAGTTCTCAAAGTACTAGTCACTTAAAGGTTAAATTTCACATCTAAATTCTCATCTTTGAGTAACTAGAACTCTGAGCTATGAAATAAATGTAGTGAGGTTAAAGTATCAAATCAAAGTATCAAATTCTCTGTTATACTTTACATTTATTTTCTAAAAAAACCACTTTGCTCTGCTGCCAAAATAATTTCCTCCTATAAAGGAAGAAAGTGAGTGTTAAGTGTCGTTAGCTGTGGTACTTTATCTCTTCTATGATGTTGCTGCAGGCTCTGGTGGAGGCCCAACCAGCCTCACGCTTTCTGATGAGACTGCCGTCAGCATGGTGATCAGTTGGGTACCTCCCAATGCTCATGTCCTCCAGTATCACGTGTCCTACACAGCATTGACTGGAGCTGATAGCCAGGATCACACTGTGAGTGGGTCGTAGTCATCACATCTGCATGTTACAGCATCTTGGTCACCGCTGAGTACCACAACAGAGAAGGAGGCAGCGGTTCAGCTCAGGGCAAAACTGGTGAGTCAAACAAGGGAAAGATGCCAAGACAGCTCAAGTGCAACTTCCAGTTAAGACCGACAGGCTTACATGCAAAAGTGCAAATGTCCCATTACTTTACCCTTACAGGAGGATATGCATACTTGAAGGTTTCCACATATAGAAACATCAAGGTTTGTGGGCAGTATTGTTTCTACAGCACTACACGTACAGTCATTTCGGTCCAGAGACACAGATTCCTTTCTCTGCATAATGATAGGCTCTCTGAACAATGAGACAGCAGCCAGTACCGGTACAATACCAGTACTGCTCTTGAACTTGGTTGTAAGTTCAAAAATTACTGGGTGCACTGTGTCTACGTTTTTTCTCCATGCTAGTGTGCAAATGACATTCTTTGGCGTTGTGTTTTTTGTTTCTTTTCTGTCTTTTTTCTGTCTCTCTAGCCACTTTGTGGGTAAGCATCAAGCCGAGAATGCGAAAAAGTCCCGGATGTGTTCTCGCGCCGCCCGTTTTATCGAGCATGCATCGGTGGTGACTTGTGTGGACTTGGTACAGCTAAATATCCCAGAATGCATTTCGTCCAAAACTCAAACGCGGCAATGGCGGACGAGCAGGGCTAAGGGAAGCCCAAGAAGCAAATATCTGTGACAACCATGATGGGACCTACCTGGTGTTTTAACACCAGGTGACCAAATACTTATTTTCCACCATAATTTGCAAATCAATTCTTTAAAACTCAGACAAGTTAGAGGTATACCTATGATGAAAATTACAGGCCTCTCTCATCTTTTAAGTGGGAGAACTTGCACAATTGGCTGACTAAATACTTTTTTGCCCACTGTATTGATCCTGTCTCCCTCAATACTATTTAATATCTAAATGCTTGTCATCATATTATAACAAATGTGCTGTTGTAGCTACTGACAGTGAGTTTGATTACATTTTTCCATCTACCAAAGAGAAATAATATCTCTTAGTGGCAGGTGGATCACACGTTGATTTTAACACTTTGCGTATGACTGGGTAGGATGAGCATTTTATAAGCGCTTGTGTGGTTTTGTTTATGTAAGGAAATACATCGGTTTCCCTTGTATTTTAAATTTGAGTGAAGATCCTAAATTGGCCCCCACTCTTGACTTTGAGAAAGGCTAATCTGTGCTACCCCACATGAGCACAGTGAGATATAATACAGGCTTTCACTCAGGAGCAGGAAGGCTAAAGGCTGTTTAATGTCTGATCTAAGTGTGTCAGACATTTGCGTTCTCACGTGCATGGACAATATCTTGAAAACTTCCGAGCTGCAGTGCATGTGTAAAAGTGGTTAGAAAGCAGTGCATTAGCACGTGTTTTGTCTCTTTGCGTAGCTGCTCAGTCCATCCAGACTCCCCTCCATATGCAACAGTGATGCCAGCAACTCAAATACAAGCTCTCTCCAAGTGATTCCTTCATCATCAACATCTGCATCCACGATCCATTAGCTCAACAGCAACATCTGTCAGCTGTGCATCCAACTCGAGGGCATCGCCTGCTGTGCTCAGGCGCTGGGCTGCAATTTCCGTCCCTTGTTGATGGCCTCGCTGTATGCTGTGCTGGAGAAAGCTGGTGAGGAGACGCTGCTGGTCAGCCAGGTGACGTGAGCTCCATGTAGGACATCAGCAAGGCCTGTGGATACGCTTCCCTCAAGGAACTGATCAATGAGAACTCTGACTACCTGCTTAATGACATATCACTCAACCTTCAGAGGCTCAGCCAGCATCCACAGGTAGTTATGACGTGTTTTGTTTTTAGCCCAAAATGAGACAGAAATGACTGCTGAGGATTTACCCCATTTCTTCTTTGTCTGCTTAAGCCTGTGCTGCCCTGAGCTTGTACTGTATTTCATTGTAATCCTGTCTTGTTGGCCAGGCTCCACGGGTGTTGACAGTTCTGTTGACTCACTCTGACTGCAGCCTGCTGGTCGGGGACATGGTTCAGGATCTGGATCTCAGCTACGAGCGCACAGCTGCTCTTTTCTGCTCCGTGCTGCACGCGCTCATGAAGGCACTGGGTAAGATTCAACAGTGATGTCAGCTTGAGTCTCACGTATATAAGGAAGAAATGTGACTCAAGGCATTCGCTACCACATTTTTCTGTGTTGCTTAACTTTTTTCTGCAGTGCCTTTCAAAGTTTCTATCAATGAGTACATTTCAGGATATATAACTTTGCTTGTTATCAAATTATCAGCATCTTTGAAACATTTAATACATCGTGATGGTTTAAATGCTGAGTGGTTTCTGTTGTAGAATTAATATTCATACAGAAGTTTTACAAGCCCGCACAGTAAAAATGTATAAATTAAATGTCACTAATGGGCTCTTTCCAAAAACATCATTGTCTGTGTCACACTGATTTGATCAACTGACTTATTTTATTGTAACCAAACCTATGTTCATATTGTTGTCTGTTTTTTCCTTTAGCGAGGTGGTTTCCTTCCACTTGTAGCAGGACCAGTAAGTCTGCCAGCTCCAATCAAAGCTCCAGTGACCAGGAAGACCTCAGCATTCGCCAATTCCTGCTGAATTACTGCAAACAGAAAGAACTGGCAGAGAGCATTGGAATAGAGGAGATGACACTGAAGACCGAGGTAATAGGTCTGTCTACGGGCCAGTGGAATTAGCTATAGGTGTAGTGGTGGTGAGATTAGATTCAGTGTGTAGAGAGATGAATAACTGTACATGTGGGCCATTGCAGAGGTCCTCCCACTGAGTTGAGGATGTGGCAGATATTGGTAGTCATGATGTGAAAGCAGAGCTTCCTCCCACCTCAGCATTACTAAGGATGTTATGGAGCGCTGCATTCATCTGCTGTCTGATC
>NW_020328642.1:0-18093 GCF_001858045.2 Oreochromis niloticus
TTGGTGTTTGTGCCCACAGATGATATCGGAGCAGGCTGTCATCCAAACAAGGTGAAGGTCTCTGACCCTGGAGTGGCAAATACGGGCCTCCAAGCCTTCCAGCCAACATACTCACTGTTGACTGCTCAGAGTCTGTCAAGGTAAAGCTCCATAAAACTGTGTGTGTGAGAGTAAAAGAGCGCAAACATATGCTCAGTCAAAGAAATATTCCAAACACGATATTACAGGGAACTTATTTAACCCACCTGCTGTTTGAGGCTAAATGACTGTAGAGCATTACCTGCAAAGGTAACATGCTAACACAGCCTTTGTCCTCTGCCATCAGGACAAAGGCTGTTGCGTTTAGGCTATTCAATGACATCCTTCAGGGTCAAAGTGGATCCTTCTCAAGCAGAGACCAGGACTCAGCCGCAGTGGTAAGAATACCTGTACTGCCTCACAAGTCAAGAGTGCTAACAAAAACAGTCCGTTATTTAGTTTATGGTCTATAATACGGTCTGAATGTTTCCGTCATACTACATGGAACAACTCTTCATAACACTTTTATGAAAATGTTTGACGAAATTGACAAGATCAAAATCAAATCACAATGGCAAGGATTTAAAAACAAGAATAAACATGAATAAACAGGGTGTAGTTGGTACGCGAATGTAAACAGGTCCTTTGAGCTGTCATTTGAACTGCGTACCAGTCAAAGCAGTAGTAGCAGCAGGCTGTGAATGACTTTGAAATCATCAGCAACCACACCAACACACACTGTTAAATATACACCTGTGCAAGCGAGAGAAGAAATGCTCACACATGCGGGCGTGGATTGTAGTTACTTTGTAGTTACTTGTATATGTGGTTCTTATAAGACAAGGAAGCGTTCTTCTGGCTGTTATGCATCATATTAAATGGGAGAATGTGGATCGCTTCCCTTTCCCGTACAGGGTCCCCTGGGAGTTGCGTGACCTACGGTGGAGATCACATTCCCAAGAGCCTTTCAGTGGCAGCGTGGCAGCCATGCTGGACCTTAGCAAGGTCAAGGTGACAGGCCTGGGAGACAGTATGTACCTCTGTCATTGTTCTTGTACATCCACACCTTCTGACACCAAGCCTCAGGCTACATAAAGCCTAGTGATAACCTATGAAACCATCATTTGCTTTTAAATGTTTGTCTAAGCATGAATGTTTTACGATGGCTTTCCCCCCACCTTGTACGGTTGCCAGTATATTGATGTTTCATTTAATTTTTTAAAATGAATCTAAGCTTTTCGAGCAGATCAGAGTGTCAGTGTATTTTCTTTGGTCTCTGTTCTGGCAGAGATAGCTGTTGGCAAAGACCAGCTCGTGCTGGTGTTGTTCTTCCTCCCCATTATCACCACAGCTTTATTCAAAGAAGGTGATCTGATCTTTTGGCTCGTCTGTCCAATAGTGTAGATTTCTGGTGAGTATCAGCTGCGCTGGGTATGTAAATCGGGCCATCCAGCTGCGGTACTGATCCGACGCCACTTGTGCCAAAAATCCGGACAAATGTCGTTTGATCATGGAGCAAATCTGAGCCAAATAGACTGATCATTTTTTTCACATGGCGTCTCATCAGAGGAAACTTTTCCTTTTCCAAGTTCCTGTAGAACTGTCAGAAAAATCCTGGAAGCGCTGTCTGAATTCTGTTTCGAGACATGTAATCACAGACACATATTTCCTTTTTAGCAGAAAGGTGGCCTGTGGATAAGCAGTTCTGATCTTGGACAGTGTGGGAACTGCACAACGTTGAAGTTGTGCAGTTGTGTCTTAAAGAGAATTGACCTTCACACAAAATGCTTTCATGTGCGCATAAAGTTGTGGTACAAGCTGCTCTTTCCCTCGTAGGCTCTTGTTCAGGGTGGTTAAATGATCAGCAAGATCAACTAAAAATGCAAGGTCTGCCAACCATAGAGGGTCATTCAGCTCATGAAGAGGTCGGTCTTCTCTTTCAAAAATGGTCAATTTCTGATCTCAGGGATAAAGACGCTTCAGCACGGCGCGCGCTTAGCCAGCGCGCCTCCGAGTGGTAGAGTAGATCCCCATATTCAGCATCCACTTCAAAAGGAAAGCCTGAATTCTCTGTGCTACAGTCCTCTTGCTCGAATTATGTTGACACTTTTTACAATAGTGTTCATTACATCTCCAAGATTGACTGTCTTGGCACAAAGGGCTTCTTGGTGAACAGTACGGTGCATTTTAACAGCCTCACCTCCAGCCTCTTTCACCTCAGCGCACATCATAGACGCCATCCTTTGTGTGCACCTGCCATAGCTGGAGCCCCGTCTGTTGTATCTGCACACAGCTTGTCCCATTTAAGTCCCATTTTGTCAGTTGAGTCTGACACAGCTTCAAAAGTATCCATACCCGTTGTTGTGCCTTTTAGACTCTTAAGATCGAGCAGCTCCTCTGTAACTCCACGTCTTGCGATGAGTTGGGCCACCTCATAGCTGCTATTGGAGCCTTTTCCTGGACTTTTTGAGCACAAAAAATACTGTTGCTGACCCTGCAGGACAGCTACTATTTACTTTACTTTCTGCTCTCGCTCAGCACCAGTGTAGGATGCATAGACCTGATGTTTGGTTTCATAATGACGTCGTACATTATACTCTTTCATAACTGCCACAGTTTCAGTGCAGATAAAACAGACACTTCCCTTGAATTCTTTGAAGAAATATTCACTCTCCCACCGTGTCTGAAATTTTCTGCACTCACTTTCTACCTTATTGTCCTTTTTGGTGGAGCAACTGCCTTGATCAACAGTAGCTTCCCCTGGTGTTAAACTAAGAAGTGCAATACACTCAAGCAAAAGTTGAAGTGCGGGCCATATTCTATTCTATTTATAAAATTTCTTGCGGGCCAATTAAAAATGGGCCGCGGGCCGTAGTTTGGACACCCCTGCTATAGACATTAGCACACACTCCAACAGGTTTTCATCCTCTAGAGTCACTTGGATGACACTGAAACACTACGTCCAGATAAACTCCGTGTATATAGCGTATTATCTTACAAAAATACAAACAAATATAAAATAAGTATTTTATTTTCTAAATGTAATGCTTCCTTTAGGAGGAAGGTGGAGGAGCAGCTCCAGCAGAGCAACACCAGAGGTGTGTGGAGAGGACTGAACACCATCACTGGACGGAGCACTGTGAGCGGAGGGGGTCCAGAGTCTGGAGACCAGGTTCTGGCTAACAGACTGAACCAGTTGTTTAACAGGTTTGATTCAGTAGCACTTCCCTCCCCCATCCACCAGAGCTCGTCACACCTCTCTGCAACCCCCCATAGCACCGGGGACATGAAATGCACCTCACCTGTCCCCGTTTTCCTTTTCCTTCAACCACTCTACTGGGTCCAAGTCGTCTCCACCTGCTACGGCGGCTGAGATCCTTTGGGGTGAACAGGATGCTCCTAAGGACATTTTATGACACTGTGGTGGCGTCTGCTATTTTCTGTGCTGTGGTCTGCTGGAGTGGTGGAATGGCAGAGAGGGACAGGGGGAAACTCAACAAGCTGGTCAGGAGGGCCAGCTCTGTCCTGGACTGTCCGCTGAAGTCCATCGAGCAGGTTGGGGAGGAGAGGATGTTGTCTAAGCTAACATCCATCATGGACAACACCTCCCACCCCCTGCATGAGACTGTACGAGCACTGAGCAGCTCCTTCAGCAGTGGACTTTTACGCCCACAGTGTAGAGAAAGTGAAACAAATAGAAGTCCCCGTTGATGCTTTTTTATTTTCCATTGATATGACAGCCTCTATACAAATATAGACATTAGAGAGGGAATCAACTCCATAAGGAGAATCTTTCAAAAATATCCAGATAAGAGAAGACCAGATAAAGAACTGTTACAATTATTGGAAATAAACCTCATGAGGAATGATTTTGAGTTCAACGGGGAATTCTATTTACAGATTAAGGGTACGGCAATGGGGGAAAACTTTGCCCCAGCCTATGCCAACATCTTCATGGCAGAGTGGGAGACCTCTGCATTGGAGAAATGTGTTAAAAAGCCATTATATTATTATCGATTCTTGGATGATACCTGGGGGATTTGGCAACATCCTGAGCGAGACTTTGAGGTGTTTTTGAGGACTCTTAATGACCATAATGCTTCCATCAAACTGAAATCCACCATTAATAAATCCTCAATTGATTTTTTAGACACAACTACATTTAAGGGCCCAAATTTCCCGAATCACCACAAATTAGATGTTAAAGTCTTTTTCAAACCTACAGATACACATGCCTTACTGTTCAGAACAAGTTTTCACCCAAAACACACATTTGCAGGGATAATTAAATCCCAATTACTGAGATTTCACAGGATCTGCACTCAACAGAGTGATTTGGGGGAAGCAGTCAAGATTTTATTCTCAGCTCTCTCCACTAGGGGGTACTGTTGGTCCTTTTTAAGAAAATGTTTCAATTCATTCTTGCAGACCAAGCCAATTGATGTTTCTCCCCTCATCCCAGTGGTGATCACATATTCTCCCTCCACCTGCAAATTGGTCAGAGTTATCAAGAGCAACTTTCAAAGGTTCACTCAGGACACACATATGCTTCAGGATCACAAGGCAATTGCAGCCTTCAGGAGGAACAAAAACCTGGGTGATCTCCTTGTAAAGGCTAAAATCTCACCTCTCTCTGAGCCTAAGCGCAGAGATCAGGGCAATTTTTCCAGCAGCACAAGTGGGTGGGCAGTTATTCCAATGGTAATGTTTTTCTATCACTGTGCAAAGGGACTCCAAGATCTAAAAACTGTGTATATTTGATCACTTGTAGGAACTGTGGAATCCAATATGTGGGAGAAACAGGAAATACACTTTTGGTTAGATTCACAGTTTTTGCCTTGTTGGGAGCTTTTAAGGACCAGCCTTGAATTTTACACATTTGATAAGTGAAGACTGGATGCTTAGTGACGAGAGCTGGGATAATCTGGACAGAATCTGCAGCCTGCATCTCCAAATCAGAAATGGCTTTAGATCTGACGCTAGCAGACAGGCATGCATGTCTCAGGGTGATTACACACTAACACATTGTGATTAATCACACACATTTGTATACATTTTATTCACAAGATTTAAAAAAAAAAAACAAAAAACAAAACACTATACAAAAAGTGTTTTTGTGACAGGCCGCTAGTAACAAAGTGCTTAAAGATTTAAAATTGGTTCTTTCCCAAGTTTTCTGTTATGTGCACACACATTCCTTGACTTAGGTGCTTTTTAATTCTCCAACAATGGTCAGTGCCAAGTGTTTACACAAACAAAAAACAAACAAACAAAAAACATTACTCAGAAAATGGTCAGGTACAAGAACTGGACTAAAAAGGAGTGGAAAAACCAGATAATGTCCAAAGAAATACTTCAGCGTGTGGCTCACGACTTTTGCACAGTACTGTAAATGTTATTAATAATAATAATAATGAAAGATGTCAAAATGTAGCTTTCTCATTTTTAAAAAATTCCCATACACATTATTCTTTTCTTCTAGTGAAGGTGCCTCCTCCTTCTGACCTTAGGGTAACTAATTTCTCAGACAGTGACATCACGGTGCGCTGGGAAGCTGCAGCTGATGATGATGTTTCTTACCTCACTAAGTGGAGGCGACCTGAGACAGGTGGGGAAGAACTATTGGACTGTTGGAGTACATATTATGAAGTAAAAAATACAATGTCTCAATAAACTGTTGTCCTGTGTCTTAAGGAGCATCAGATATCACTGTCTGCACTCTATGGAGATGGAGCTCAGAGTGAAGCTGTGGCCGTATGCTACAGCACCTGTGAGTCACACATTTTCTGATCCTGAACATTTCTCAAACTCAGGAGGGGAGAGCCTGAAACCATTTACCTAAGTCACATTAGCAGCAGTCATATTCTGTCATATTGTGTCTCTATGTACAATATAGCATTACTAATACAATAACCTGTACGTCAATGAACTTCATTGTGTAATTGATGGCAGTTCTCAAAGTACTAGTCACTTAAAGGTTAAATTTCACATCTAAATTCTCATCTTTGAGTAACTAGAACTCTAAGCTATGAAATAAATGTAGTGAGGTTAAAGTATCAAATCAAAGTATCAAATTCTCTGTTATACTTTACATTTATTTTCTAAAAAAACCACTTTGCTCTGCTGCCAAAATAATTTCCTCCTATAAAGGAAGAAAGTGAGTGTTAAGTGTCGTTAGCTGTAGTACTTTATCTCTTCTATGATGTTGCTGCAGGCTCTGGTGGAGGCCCAACCAGCCTCACGCTTTCTGATGAGACTGCCGTCAGCATGGTGATCAGTTGGGTACCTCCCAATGCTCATGTCCTCCAGTATCACGTGTCCTACACAGCATTGACTGGAGCTGATAGCCAGGATCACACTGTGAGTGGGTCGTAGTCATCACATCTGCATGTTACAGCATCTTGGTCACCGCTGAGTACCACAACAGAGAAGGAGGCAGCGGTTCAGCTCAGGGCAAAACTGGTGAGTCAAACAAGGGAAAGATGCCAAGACAGCTCAAGTGCAACTTCCAGTTAAGACCGACAGGCTTACATGCAAAAAGTGCAAATGTCCCATTACTTTACCCTTACAGGAGGATATGCATACTTGAAGGTTTCCACATATAGAAACATCAAGGTTTGTGGGCAGTATTGTTTCTACAGCACTACACGTACAGTCATTTCGGTCCAGAGACACAGATTCCTTTCTCTGCATAATGATAGGCTCTCTGAACAATGAGACAGCAGCCAGTACCGGTACAATACCAGTACTGCTCTTGAAACTTGGTTGTAAGTTCAAAAATTACTGGGTGCACTGTGTCTACGTTTATTCTCCATGCTAGTGTGCAAATGACATTCTTTGGCGTTGTGTTTTTTGTTTCTTTTCTGTCTTTTTTCTGTCTCTCTAGCCACTTTGTGGGTAAGCATCAAGCCGAGAATGCGAAAAAGTCCCGGATGTGTTCTCGCGCCGCCCGTTTTATCGAGCATGCATCGGTGGTGACTTGTGTGGACTTGGTACAGCTAAATATCCCAGAATGCATTTCGTCCAAAACTCAAACGCGGCAATGGCGGACGAGCAGGGCTAAGGGAAGCCCAAGAAGCAAATATCTGTGACAACCATGATGGGACCTACCTGGTGTTTTAACACCAGGTGACCAAATACTTATTTTCCACCATAATTTGCAAATCAATTCTTTAAAACTCAGACAAGTTAGAGGTATACCTATGATGAAAATTACAGGCCTCTCTCATCTTTTTAAGTGGGAGAACTTGCACAATTGGCTGACTAAATACTTTTTTGCCCCACTGTATTTGATCCTGTCTCCCTCAATACTATTTAATATCTAAATGCTTGATTCATCATATTATAACAAATGTGCTGTTGTAGCTACTGACAGTGAGTTTGATTACATTTTTTCCATCTACCAAAGAGAAATAATATCTCTTAGTGGCAGGTGGATCACACGTTGATTTTAACACTTTGCGTATGACTGGGTAGGATGAGCATTTTATAAGCGCTTGTGTGGTTTTTGTTTATGTAAGGAAATACATCGGTTTCCCTTGTATTTTAAATTTGAGTGAAGATCCTAAATTGGCCCCCACTCTTGACTTTGAGAAAGGCTAATCTGTGCTACCCCCACATGAGCTCAGTGAGATATAATACAGGCTTTCACTCAGGAGCAGGAAGGCTAAAGGCTGTTTAATGTCTGATCTAAGTGTGTCAGACATTTGCGTTCTCACGTGCATGGACAATATCTTGAAAACTTCCGAGCTGCAGTGCATGTGTAAAAGTGGTTAGAAAGCAGTGCATTAGCACGTGTTTTGTCTCTTTGCGTAGCTGCTCAGTCCATCCAGACTCCCCTCCATATGCAACAGTGATGCCAGCAACTCAAATACAAGCTCTCTCCAAGTGATTCCTTCATCATCAACATCTGCATCCACGATCCATTAGCTCAACAGCAACATCTGTCAGCTGTGCATCCAACTCGAGGGCATCGCCTGCTGTGCTCAGGCGCTGGGCTGCAATTTCCGTCCCTTGTTGATGGCCTCGCTGTATGCTGTGCTGGAGAAAGCTGGTGAGGAGACGCTGCTGGTCAGCCAGGTGACGCTGAGCTCCATGTAGGACATCAGCAAGGCCTGTGGATACGCTTCCCTCAAGGAACTGATCAATGAGAACTCTGACTACCTGCTTAATGACATATCACTCAACCTTCAGAGGCTCAGCCAGCATCCACAGGTAGTTATGACGTGTTTTTGTTTTTAGCCCAAAATGGAGACAGAAATGACTGCTGGAGGATTTACCCCATTTCCTTCTTTGTCTGCTTAAGCCTGTGCTGCCCTGAGCTTGTACTGTATTTCATTGTAATCCTGTCTTGTTGGCCAGGCTCCACGGGTGTTGACAGTTCTGTTGACTCACTCTGACTGCAGCCTGCTGGTCGGGGACATGGTTCAGGATCTGGATCTCAGCTACGAGCGCACAGCTGCTCTTTCTGCTCCGTGCTGCACGCGCTCATGAAGGCACTGGGTAAGATTTCAACAGTGATGTCAGCTTGAGTCTCACGTATAAGGAAGAAAATGTGACTCAAGGCATTCGCTACCACATTTTTCTGTGTTGCTTAACTTTGTTTTCTGCAGTGCCTTTCAAAGTTTCTATCAATGAGTACATTTCAGGATATATAACTTTGCTTGTTATCAAATTATCAGCATCTTTGGAAACATTTAATACATCGTGATGGTTTAAATGCTGAGTGGTTTTCTGTTGTAGAATTAATATTCATACAGAAGTTTTACAAGCCCTCACAGTAAAAATGTATAAATTAAATGTCACTAATGGGCTCTTTCCAAAAACATCATTGTCTGTGTCACACTGATTTTGATCAACTGACTTATTTTATTGTAACCAAACCTATGTTCATATTGTTGTCTTGTTTTTCCTTTAGCGAGGTGGTTTCCTTCCACTTGTAGCAGGACCAGTAAGTCTGCCAGCTCCAATCAAAGCTCCAGTGACCAGGAAGACCTCAGCATTCGCCAATTCCTGCTGAATTACTGCAAACAGAAAGAACTGGCAGAGAGCATTGGAATAGAGGACGATGACACTGAAGACCGAGGTAATAGGTCTGTCTAAGGGCCAGTGGAATATCAGCTGTAGACTGTAGTGGTGGTTATATTAGATTCAGAGTGTAGAGGAGATGAATAACTGTACATGTGGTGCCATTGCAGAGGTCCCTCCACTGAGTGTGAGGATGTGTCAGATATTGGTAGTCATGATGTGAAAGCAGAGCTTCCCTCCCACCTCAGCATTACTAAGGATGTTATGGAGCGCTGCATTCATCTGCTGTCTGATCCCAGCCTCAGGCTCCGACTCAAGGTACTGTATCAGTAGTTTTATGTAGAGTCAACTGTTGGACTGGTAACAAAAATAATCATTCTTGTGAGGGTAGGACCGCCAGCGTTGGTACAATTCATCCTGTCAGAACTGTGTGGATGACTGTTCACTGGTGTAATGCTCATCAAGGAAAAACATTCAGTCTGGTCCAGGAGTGAAACAGAAATAAGTCATGTCTTTAGAGAAGAACTGGATTGCAAATCAAAAGGTCCTTAATAGCTTTTTGTCCTCCCCGACCCTCAAAGCCAAAGTTCAGCCATGAGAGCTGATGGGACACGATTTGTAAAAGTGACATTAGCAGAAACAAAGGTGATTAAGATAACATAAGATAACCTTTATTAGTCCCATACGTGGGAAATTTGTTAATTACTTCATATTTGCAAATACTCTATTTGCATTCTTTAGAGAAAAGAATATGAAAAGGCTGTCTGCTGTTTTGGATTGATGTCCTTCTCCTGAGCCTCAAAGAAGTAGGGCAGTGTCACGGTCCTTTTGGCAGCAGAAAGCTGCTGAGCGCTGGAAAGAAGCACGGCCATACCAGCTGAAATGTCTCACTGACACAGAAACTGTTGGTCATCCTCTGTTTGCTACTGTCTTCACCCTGCTGTTATTTGGTCTCATCTCAATAATGTACTTTTCTATATAGCTAAGCTTGATGAGCGATCCCTTGTTGGCTGACATTTATGTCTTTGAGCGTGTGAGAACTTTAATAATTATAAAACCACATGAATTTGACAAATGTCCTTTTAACTGTCAGCTCATAGTGAAGTACACTGAGCCACCCTGAGCTATAATATCAAAATAGAAGCTGCTACCTTTGTCAAGAGTGGCTGGATCTGAGTGCGTACTACTTTCAGTTATTCAAATTTTGCTGAATTTGTTACAAAAAGTCCTGTCTATGTGCAGAGTGTCTTCCAGAGGAACGGTTCTGTGGGGATGTTCTACATCACAAACATCAGCCACTCCACAACAGAGAAAGTGTTATTGATGTTTTTCTAAAGCCATTCCTCCAACCACATGTATTATTAGAGTGGACGGTCAAAATTGCACCAATATACAAGGTATTTCCTCATGAGATACTCAATTTTGGTTTTCATATGTGTCTACATCCAGTTAGAAATAATCTATTTAAGTGGTTTTCTCTTTTTTGGTAGCTCGCATTCTGCCAACAGTGAAGCTTCGAAACTGCTCCTGTGGGGGCGTAAACTTCACAGTGTCAGCAGGAAAAATAGTGATTTTAATCAACATTAATAGTAAACAGCAACCTGCTATTTAGGTTAGGGTGATGGATTTGAACATAGTGTGATGAAGCATGTTTTCTGCCCTTGCTGTACAATCAGAACATGGTATTGCATTAACAGAAGTCATCTGTGAAGGCAGTGATGTATTAGTCATGTTGTTTATTTTTCTTTTTGGTCCAAGGATGTTATAATGTGCACCAGGCGACATACAGATGTCAAACATGCCAGCAGCAGTGCAGCCCTGATTTAAAGGACCCGATTAGGAGTGGATATTGGCCAGCATCTGTCAACATGTCTGCTCTTTACACTTAGACCCTTGAGCTCCTTCCAGGAACTAAAAGTATTTTCTCCATGATTCTCCAGGGAAGCTTTTGCAAAACTGTTGGAGCGTGCAATGAGCGAAAGGTGCTCATTGTTGATGTTATTTGTTTTGTGTTTTTATGCATATATTTATAAAAACCTTCCATGGTTAGACTTTATTGTTTCTCTGATGTTGCTCTGATGACTGTGACTTTTTTGATGGCGTTTTTGTTGCTGAAGACAGCCAAGTGTCTGCATTTGTTGGCTCTTTTTCTTTTTGGTTAATTTGACATAATAGTTTTTACTATAGTAACCAAATGTCTGTCTTCTGCAAAATGACTACTGTTAAATTAAACTAAATGGAAAATCTTGTCATTGACTTTATAATTCCTTGCTATTTTATTATATTTGTTACATGTCATAGACACTGGGAAGAGGCACATGTGGGGATTCCCAGTGGACAGCAGCACGAGAGGCTTCAAGGAAGTGGAGGTCGCTGTGTGTCCACATGGATTAATGTGTCTTTTGTGTCACTTTCACTTCAGGGACAGCAAACAGGTCGCCGTGGTGTATTTTAGGAACGGTTACATGCCTGACAACTACACTTCTGAACAGGTCCAACTTTTGATTTGCACTCAGAATGATTACATCAAAGAGTTTAGTTAAAAACACTAAAGTGAAACCTGCAGACTTGCGTAAACTGATTCGTATTCATGAGAAACTGGAACGTCATTATCATTGAGTTTATTTCTTTCCCTGCTTAGCAATACCAAGTCTAGCCCTGATTGGCTGATATAAGTGACAACAGACCTCTGTCGCTGTGTCAGTTTGAATGGGTGATTAGAGATCAACACATGTTTGTTGCTGCTCCATGTTCTCTGCAACATTGTGTGTAGTTACTGCAGCTGTGTGTGCATTCTGCTGGCAGGAACAGGAAACAAGTGAAAGAAAACTGCCGAGCACCCTGGAAGGAAAAGTTAATCGGACATAACAAGTTAAAACAGTTTGCAAGTTTCAAGCCAAACTGCTGAATCTACCGTCCAAGTTCTCCTTGATAGCGTGACTCTGTGTTGTTCTCCTTCATTCTTCTGTCTCTGTCTGTCAAATCTCAGCGTAATATAAACCAACTATTGTCACGCTCTGCTGGTCGGTGTGCTGGCAAGCAGAGAATTCATTGTCTGTTTTCAATTGCAGAGCTGGGATGCTCGTCTTCTGATGGAGCGCTGTCGAGCTGTGAAGAGTCCAGATATCAGCGCTCACCTGGCTGGTACCAAGAAGGTTCAGCAAGTGCTCGCCAGACCTGGAGTCCTGGAGAGGTTCTTCCCGGACCAGCCTCAAGCTGTGCAGCAGATCCGAGCGACATTCGCTGACCTCTACTGATGATAATACTTTGAAAATGGCAGTTTAATTTATTGGGCAATTATAAAATCGTATTTCTTAGGCTGGCTTTTAAGGAAGGAGAAAAGGTATGTATCAGTTGGCTGGGAAGAAAGATGGAGGTGGAAAGGATGTGCAAGCTATGGGACAAAGTTGCTGAGACCAGGTTAAACAGAGGTGACGATCAGTGAGCAGGAGTGTGGCTTCGTGCTGAAAAGAGCACAACAGATTCTCTGGAGAGAAGGTGAAGGAAAGTCAGCTGAAGCAAGACAGTTTGTGGAGTTTGTGTTGGACTGTATGTTATGCTGGGAGCCTGGGGATTAGTGGACTTTGATTCCAAGTTAATATTAGCTAGTGTTTCTCACTGGTTTTGGGCGGTGGAGTAAAAGGGATTGGTTGGTGGCTGTTTCTAATGTTAGCCTTTTCTTTGTTTTCTTACAGGCAGACATGGTGATAAATGAGTGTGTGGGCCATCTGCTGAGGACCAAGAGCTCAGGACACTCAGACGGGGGCGTCGCAGCAGGAGTCACCGTGCTCGACAATCCGCTGCTGTTCTGAGATGTCCCACTCCTGCCTGCACATAGAAACCACAGTGAAGTCAAAGTTCCACCTGCACCTCCACCTGTTCTTGTAACAGCATGAACACTGACAGAGGTGAGACAGCAGAAAAGTCTTTGTTTATTTTGTAATAAGTTAAGGAATTAAGTTAAGAAGAGTGATTAAATAAATTGTTTCTTGCATTTTTGATTTAATGGTTGTGTTTAGGATTATTTCAGAAACATGTTTAGAGGATCTTTGTAAGCCTGTATTTACTTTAAAAGAAGGGAAGCACTTCTTCATCCTACAGAAAAGGTGACACATTACAGATGAGTTCATAAAAAGTGTCTCTGTCACTCTTTCAAGGCTCTCTCACTTTTTCTTTTTTACTGGAACAGCATGGTAAAGTAGGTCTAGGCTGCCATCTTGTGGCAGTGTGTTGTTACTACAACATATGAAATTGTGTTTCTATTGGAAATATAATTCAGCGCCACCGAGCCGCTCTCTCAGTTACAAACTGAACCTGGTTTTTTTAGACAGATAAATCACTAAGCACAGTGAAGCTTTTGGTTTTGTAAAAGTGTTTCTTATTCAAAATGCATGTTGAGTTTTATAAGGTTGAAGAGCAGTTAGCAGTGCATTCATGGACATCTTTAAACTATTAATTGAAGAATCTTTGGTCATGATGGCATGAACTAGAAACGTGAGCTCCAGGTGAGACTGCACAGAAGAACAAGTGTCCTTAAACTGCATCAACTGATGACTTCTTACAATTTTATTCTACTGTGTGTTTTTATCATTGAACGTTTATGTCTTTGTGTACACGTACTAACACAAGCTACTGTAACTTAGAGAAGCTCAGCAATATATTATTAAGTACACAAACAGTTCCAGGTGCTGGACTGTTTGAAGACCCCACTTTGGATCATGTGAAGGACATTTAGTTTTTTGTTACAGGCATTGAAGGGTTAATGCTGTTAAATGCATAGTACAGTGATAGATAACTTGGTAGAGCTGGTCCAGCTTGTGAACCAAAGAATAATATCTAGTATGTTGTGAATGAAAAAAATAAATGTTATGACTGTTCATTTACCGAACCCTAACCTGTGAGATCAGGCTCACATCTCTGATCATAGAAATGGGGGACTTTTCAGGAAATGTACTTCAAAAATAAAAACAAGAGTAAGATGGGAAAGTCAGAAGGAAATAAGAACTTTCTCAATTGTGAGAAATTCTGTGAGAATTTTAGCTGGATTGTCTGTGGTATAACTGGCCTGTAACAAGAGGAGTCACCCACTGCTGCCCATTACAAAGGAAGAGGTTTTAGGACTTCCAACCGTCTTCACTGTTCCCATCAGGAGCATCCATTTCTTTGTTACACCCTATGCTTTGAGAAATACACTGAGATTGTCACTATTAATAGTGATAATAATGAAATACACTATTATCACAACTGGCTCACTGTGGTATTATCACACCACAGTGAGCCAGTTGCATGAACACCAGCCTAATCAGACTTCTGCAGAGCCTCAAAGTTCTTTTGGAGTCTGCTTCTTGTGTCCAACAGGAAGAATTCTGTCCATAAACAAGGATTTTAAAATGTACCATTTTTTTTTTCTTTTACTTTTGTAAAGTAACCTAAAATTATTATTGCCTCAAAGGGATTTATACTCTGACCTATGGGTTTTTTGTTTTTTAAATGTTGTTCTAAGCGGCCAGCGAATTGTTAATTTATCGTTTCTGGTTTTACTATAAACAGACTGGGGACGCTTGTGTTTTCTTTCTTCCTCAAATGATCAGATAAGACTTGAGTAAAAGAAATAATACAAAGGCATTTTGCTGTGTTCACAGAGGGTCTTGAGGGTCTGTGTAAACGGAAAGATCTTGGCGATGGGGCATAAATTTGGGCACCACAAAAAAAGAAATGAAATCAATATTTAGTAGATCTGCCTTTTGCAGAAATTACAGCCTCTAAACGCTTCCTGTAGGTTCCAATGAGAGTCTGCATTGTGGTTGAAGGTATTTTGGACCATTCCTCTTTACAAAACATCTCTAGTTCATTCGAGCATGGACAGCTCTCTTTAACTCACACCACAGATTTTCAATAATTTTCAGGTCTGGGGGCTGAGATGGCCATTCCAGAACGTTGTACTTGTTCCTGTGCGTGAATGCCTTAGTGGACTTCGAGCAGTGTTTCGGGTCGTTGTCTGTTGAAACACCCAGCCCCGGCGCAGCTTCAGCTTTGTTTTATTTTATTTTATTATTATTAGTCCTTTATTTATCCACGTAAAAAATCTCATTGAGATTAAAAATCTCATTTTCAACAGAGACCTGGCATCATGGCAGCAAAAGTCAAAATACACATACCACATAAGTATATAACATTGATTCCTGGACATTGGTCTCCAGAATCTGCTGATACTGAGTGGAATCCATGTGTCCTCAACTTTGACAAGATTCCAGTCCCTGCACTGGCCACACAGCCCACAGCATGATGGAACCACCACCATATTTTACTGTAGGTAGCAGGTGTTTTTCTTGAAATGCTGTGTTCTTTTTCCTCCATGCATAACGCCCTTGTTATGCCCAAATAACTCAATTTTCGTTTCATCAGTCCACAGCACCTTATTCCAGAATGAAGCTGGCTTGTCCAAATGTGCTTTAGCATACCTCAAGCGGCTCTGTTTGTGCTGTGGCGGAGAAAGGCTTCCTCTGCATCACTCTCGCATACAGCACCTTGTGTAAAGTGCGCCGAATGGTTGACGATGCACAGTGACTCCATCTGCTGCAGATGATGTTGTAGGTCTTTGGTGACAAGGACCCTGTGGAGCGAGGCGTCCTCACCTCTCCACACACAGGTGGAATACACGAAGACCAGCAGGCCATGCTTAAGGTACGGTTTGAGGCAGGATAGAGAAAGGCTGGATGTAACACGCTTGTTACAAGACTTAAAAACAGTTTCTACCATCAAGGCATACGACACCTCAACCACAACACTTAAACACACACACACTCCACAGGATGCACTCAGAAGCTACCCTGCAGCTTCACAAGCACACTGTATAATCTGCTCTGGTCACTTCCCTTTATTGGTATTTATATTGAAAAAAGAAAAGTGCAGATCCTCCTCAATCTGTGTACATACGCCGCCTCTAAACCCCCGATCGTGCCAGTGTCAGTTAGTGAGTCAGTAAAATACTCATCCATTTGTGTTAACATAAAAACTGCAGACTAACTAGAGACAAACAAGCGAGGATCGCTTCATATCTCAGCAGTTTAAAAAAATAAATAAAACCCAATTGTTCCTGCAGGAGTAGATTTGGGCCCTTTTTGCTTTTTCATCCCAAGGAGTAAAAACAGGGTTACAAGGAGAGAGGAGGAGGACTAGGAGGATGAAAACGAACTAGAGAGAGAACTTGATTTGTACATGCGGTCTGTTCTGGGATCAGTGTGGTAGTTAACCCTCATATAACACATTCCTCTCTGCTCCTCTAGCTTGCTCTAACTCTCATTTATTTCTTCATTTTTTAACCTTATTTTGCACATTAACACATATCTATAGCAAGGACAGAGACACAGCCACATATGTTGAGTCCAGGATTGTATTTGAGCATCAGGAACAAATGATAAGAGCACATATCAGGAGTACACTGGATAGCTGTTTCTCAAAGGGTTTAATAGAAGTTAAAGGACTACATATTCAAAGGTCCTATTTCTGATACTACCCCATGAAAATATTTGCTCTGTGTACCCTGCTGCAGCTGCTACATTTGGCTCCAGATTCACTTTTTGGTGCCTACGCCTCTCGAGATGTGTTCATGTAGACAGGCATTAAAAAACTCTGGTCAACCAACCAGCAGTATGCCTGCTGTGTTGTATGAAATGCGTGGAAGGAGAGGAACCGACTGTCTGTTACATATAGATATAAAACAAAGCTCTGACGTGACCTCGGGTCAGCCAGTCTGACGGTCAGAGAAACAGAAATGTGCTGGATTGTGGATCTCTGAGCTGCACATCAAAGATGCACCTATGCACAGATCAAATCTCAAAAGTGCAATGTACCTCATATACATGTTGATGCGAAGCGCTGCCACTTCTTTTGCAGAGGTGTTTTTATTTTGGATTGTGTATTTATTGTTTGCAGTGTATATACATATATATATATTAGTTTGCAGCTCTTTGCGCATATTAATAAAAGGTTCAACTAACTGATCATTTAAAGTCTGTGCGGTTTAGTTGTTCCACTCATATTAAACCAAATGATGGTGTGGCGGCCTGTTCTAGTGTGAACTAAAAGAGGGTTTGAATGTAAGAGAGAGGGGGGAAGGAAAAGGAGACCTAATGTAACCCTGCACCCCGACTGAGGAGGTGAGTTACATTAGTGCTTCCTCTTTATTAGAAAGCAGTTTGAGTGAATTAGAAGTCTGTTGTTTTTTTGTTTTTTGTTTTTTTTGGGGGGAGGATAACTACTCATTAGTCATGCTAGGCATCCATCTGAACTCAAAATCTGTAACAAAATAAAGGTGTATTTTAACTCATTTTAATTCTTTCTAATATCAGGGATATAGGACTATACAAAGTAGCTTGTGACATCTAAAACGACAGCACACTTAATGTGTCTTTCTTCACCTCATCACTTTTTTCTGTGTTTGTTTTTCCGTTGATGCCTTTCAAACGAAACTAGCCATGATATTTTCCCCTCTGACAATTAATATCAGTTAACCCCGCCCTTTCAGATTTGTTCACCAAAGAAAAGGAGAAAAAAACCCGTCATTAACACTGCACATTATTTGTCAGACCGGTTTCATTTTCATACTTTGTAAATATCTATATTGTATGGAGCTTGAGATCAAATGTAAATATGCTTACTGTATTTGTAATAATTATATCCATTCGCTGTATAGCATAGATGTGTCATGCAGATATCCTAATTCTGTGTATGGTAATCTTGCACCATTGAACTGTTAGTGAATGACACAACAATAAAAGTGCAAACGTGCATTAGCAGTTGAAGTGCTGCCTGCTTATTTCCTGCTTTATGTGAGCTTCTGCTGTAGTTTATGTGCTTTTAGTCCAAGAAACCACCTTTTACTCTGGCGCACAATAAGATCTTCTGATGTTTGGTGTCATCTTCCTGTGATCCTGTGAACAGGTGGATTCATTCACTTCAAGTTTATGTATGTCACACCAAATCACAACAGTCGCTGAACACTGTAAAGACTCTAGAATAATTATGGAGGCAAACATTTAAAGCTCC
>NW_020328643.1:0-9582 GCF_001858045.2 Oreochromis niloticus
CAAATTAGATGTTAAAGTCTTTTTCAAACCTACAGATACACATGCCTTACTGTTCAGAACAAGTTTCACCAAAACACACATTTGCAGGGATAATTAAATCCCAATTACTGAGATTTCACAGGATCTGCACTCAACAGAGTGATTTGGGGGAAGCAGTCAAGATTTATTCTCAGCTCTCTCCACTAGGGGTACGGTTGGTCCTTTTTAAGAAAATGTTTCAATTCATTCTTGCAGACCAAGCCAATTGATGTTTCTCCCCTCATCCCAGTGGTGATCACATATTCTCCCTCCACCTGCAAATTGGTCAGAGTTATCAAGAGCAACTTTCAAAGGTTCACTCAGGACACACATATGCTTCAGGATCACAAGGCAATTGCAGCCTTCAGGAGGAACAAAACCTGGGTGATCTCCTTGTAAAGGCTAAAATCTCACCTCTCTCTGAGCCTAAGCGCAGAGATCAGGGCAATTTTTCCAGCACACAAGTGGGTGGCAGTTATTCCAATGGTAATGTTTTTCTATCACTGTGCAAAGGGACTCCAAGATCTAAAAACTGTGTATATTTGATCACTTGTAGGAACTGTGGAATCCAATATGTGGGAGAAACAGGAAATACACTTTTGGTTAGATTCACAGTTTTTGCCTTGTTGGGAGCTTTTAAGGACCAGCCTTGAATTTTACACATTTGATAAGTGAAGACTGGATGCTTAGTGACGAGAGCTGGGATAATCTGGACAGAATCTGCAGCCTGCATCTCCAAATCAGAAATGGCTTTAGATCTGACGCTAGCAGACAGGCATGCATGTCTCAGGGTGATTACACACTAACACATTGTGATTAATCACACACATTTGTATACATTTTATTCACAAGATTTAAAAAAAAAAAAAAAAAAAACACTATACAAAAGTGTTTTGTGACAGGCCGCTAGTAACAAAAGTGCTTAAAGATTTAAAATTGGTTCTTTCCCAAGTTTTCTGTTATGTGCACACACATTCCTTGACTTAGGTGCTTTTTAATTCTCCAACAATGGTCAGTGCCAAGTGTTTACACAAACAAAAAACAAACAAACAAAAAACATTACTCAGAAAATGGTCAGGTACAAGAACTGGACTAAAAAGGAGTGGAAAAACCAGATAATGTCCAAAGAAATACTTCAGCGTGTGGCTCACGACTTTTGCACAGTACTGTAAATGTTATTAATAATGAAAGATGTCAAAATGTAGCTTTCTCATTTTTAAAAAATTCCCATACACATTATTCTTTTCTTCTAGTGAAGGTGCCTCCTCCTTCTGACCTTAGGGTAACTAATTTCTCAGACAGTGACATCACGGTGCGCTGGGAAGCTGCAGCTGATGATGATGTTTCTTACCTCACTAAGTGGAGGCGACCTGAGACAGGTGGGGAAGAACTATTGGATTGTTGGAGTACATATTATGAAGTAAAAATACAATGTCTCAATAAACTGTTGTCCTGTGTCTTAAGGAGCATCAGATATCACTGTCTGCACTCTATGGAGATGGAGCTCAGAGTGAAGCTGTGGCCGTATGCTACAGCACCTGTGAGTCACACATTTTCTGATCCTGAACATTTCTCAAACTCAGGAGGGGAGAGCCTGAAACCATTTACCTAAGTCACATTAGCAGCAGTCATATTCTGTCATATTGTGTCTCTATGTACAATATAGCATTACTAATACAATAACCTGTACGTCAATGAACTTCATTGTGTAATTGATGGCAGTTCTCAAAGTACTAGTCACTTAAAGGTTAAATTTCACATCTAAATTCTCATCTTTGAGTAACTAGAACTCTAAGCTATGAAATAAATGTAGTGAGGTTAAAGTATCAAATCAAAGTATCAAATTCTCTGTTATACTTTACATTTATTTTCTAAAAAAACCACTTTGCTCTGCTGCCAAAATAATTTCCTCCTATAAAGGAAGAAAGTGAGTGTTAAGTGTCGTTAGCTGTAGTACTTTATCTCTTCTATGATGTTGCTGCAGGCTCTGGTGGAGGCCCAACCAGCCTCACGCTTTCTGATGAGACTGCCGTCAGCATGGTGATCAGTTGGGTACCTCCCAATGCTCATGTCCTCCAGTATCACGTGTCCTACACAGCATTGACTGGAGCTGATAGCCAGGATCACACTGTGAGTGGGTCGTAGTCATCACATCTGCATGTTACAGCATCTTGGTCACCGCTGAGTACCACAACAGAGAAGGAGGCAGCGGTTCAGCTCAGGGCAAAACTGGTGAGTCAAACAAGGGAAAGATGCCAAGACAGCTCAAGTGCAACTTCCAGTTAAGACCGACAGGCTTACATGCAAAAAGTGCAAATGTCCCATTACTTTACCCTTACAGGAGGATATGCATACTTGAAGGTTTCCACATATAGAAACATCAAGGTTTGTGGGCAGTATTGTTTCTACAGCACTACACGTACAGTCATTTCGGTCCAGAGACACAGATTCCTTTCTCTGCATAATGATAGGCTCTCTGAACAATGAGACAGCAGCCAGTACCGGTACAATACCAGTACTGCTCTTGAAACTTGGTTGTAAGTTCAAAAATTACTGGGTGCACTGTGTCTACGTTTATTCTCCATGCTAGTGTGCAAATGACATTCTTTGGCGTTGTGTTTTTTGTTTCTTTTCTGTCTTTTTTCTGTCTCTCTAGCCACTTTGTGGGTAAGCATCAAGCCGAGAATGCGAAAAAGTCCCGGATGTGTTCTCGCGCCGCCCGTTTTATCGAGCATGCATCGGTGGTGACTTGTGTGGACTTGGTACAGCTAAATATCCCAGAATGCATTTCGTCCAAAACTCAAACGCGGCAATGGCGGACGAGCAGGGCTAAGGGAAGCCCAAGAAGCAAATATCTGTGACAACCATGATGGGACCTACCTGGTGTTTTAACACCAGGTGACCAAATACTTATTTTCCACCATAATTTGCAAATCAATTCTTTAAAACTCAGACAAGTTAGAGGTATACCTATGATGAAAATTACAGGCCTCTCTCATCTTTTTAAGTGGGAGAACTTGCACAATTGGCTGACTAAATACTTTTTTGCCCCACTGTATTTGATCCTGTCTCCCTCAATACTATTTAATATCTAAATGCTTGATTCATCATATTATAACAAATGTGCTGTTGTAGCTACTGACAGTGAGTTTGATTACATTTTTTCCATCTACCAAAGAGAAATAATATCTCTTAGTGGCAGGTGGATCACACGTTGATTTTAACACTTTGCGTATGACTGGGTAGGATGAGCATTTTATAAGCGCTTGTGTGGTTTTTGTTTATGTAAGGAATACATCGGTTTCCCTTGTATTTTAAATTTGAGTGAAGATCCTAAATTGGCCCCCACTCTTGACTTTGAGAAAGGCTAATCTGTGCTACCCCACATGAGCTCAGTGAGATATAATACAGGCTTTCACTCAGGAGCAGGAAGGCTAAAGGCTGTTTAATGTCTGATCTAAGTGTGTCAGACATTTGCGTTCTCACGTGCATGGACAATATCTTGAAAACTTCCGAGCTGCAGTGCATGTGTAAAAGTGGTTAGAAAGCAGTGCATTAGCACGTGTTTTGTCTCTTTGCGTAGCTGCTCAGTCCATCCAGACTCCCCTCCATATGCAACAGTGATGCCAGCAACTCAAATACAAGCTCTCTCCAAGTGATTCCTTCATCATCAACATCTGCATCCACGATCCATTAGCTCAACAGCAACATCTGTCAGCTGTGCATCCAACTCGAGGGCATCGCCTGCTGTGCTCAGGCGCTGGGCTGCAATTTCCGTCCCTTGTTGATGGCCTCGCTGTATGCTGTGCTGGAGAAAGCTGGTGAGGAGACGCTGCTGGTCAGCCAGGTGACGCTGAGCTCCATGTAGGACATCAGCAAGGCCTGTGGATACGCTTCCCTCAAGGAACTGATCAATGAGAACTCTGACTACCTGCTTAATGACATATCACTCAACCTTCAGAGGCTCAGCCAGCATCCACAGGTAGTTATGACGTGTTTTTGTTTTTAGCCCAAAATGGAGACAGAAATGACTGCTGGAGGATTTACCCCATTTCCTTCTTTGTCTGCTTAAGCCTGTGCTGCCCTGAGCTTGTACTGTATTTCATTGTAATCCTGTCTTGTTGGCCAGGCTCCACGGGTGTTGACAGTTCTGTTGACTCACTCTGACTGCAGCCTGCTGGTCGGGGACATGGTTCAGGATCTGGATCTCAGCTACGAGCGCACAGCTGCTCTTTTCTGCTCCGTGCTGCACGCGCTCATGAAGGCACTGGGTAAGATTTCAACAGTGATGTCAGCTTGAGTCTCACGTATAAGGAAGAAAATGTGACTCAAGGCATTCGCTACCACATTTTTCTGTGTTGCTTAACTTTGTTTTCTGCAGTGCCTTTCAAAGTTTCTATCAATGAGTACATTTCAGGATATATAACTTTGCTTGTTATCAAATTATCAGCATCTTTGGAAACATTTAATACATCGTGATGGTTTAAATGCTGAGTGGTTTTCTGTTGTAGAATTAATATTCATACAGAAGTTTTACAAGCCCTCACAGTAAAAATGTATAAATTAAATGTCACTAATGGGCTCTTTCCAAAAACATCATTGTCTGTGTCACACTGATTTTGATCAACTGACTTATTTTATTGTAACCAAACCTATGTTCATATTGTTGTCTTGTTTTTCCTTTAGCGAGGTGGTTTCCTTCCACTTGTAGCAGGACCAGTAAGTCTGCCAGCTCCAATCAAAGCTCCAGTGACCAGGAAGACCTCAGCATTCGCCAATTCCTGCTGAATTACTGCAAACAGAAAGAACTGGCAGAGAGCATTGGAATAGAGGACGATGACACTGAAGACCGAGGTAATAGGTCTGTCTAAGGGCCAGTGGAATATCAGCTGTAGACTGTAGTGGTGGTTATATTAGATTCAGAGTGTAGAGGAGATGAATAACTGTACATGTGGTGCCATTGCAGAGGTCCCTCCCACTGAGTGTGAGGATGTGTCAGATATTGGTAGTCATGATGTGAAAGCAGAGCTTCCCTCCCACCTCAGCATTACTAAGGATGTTATGGAGCGCTGCATTCATCTGCTGTCTGATCCCAGCCTCAGGCTCCGACTCAAGGTACTGTATCAGTAGTTTTATGTAGAGTCAACTGTTGGACTGGTAACAAAAATAATCATTCTTGTGAGGGTAGGACCGCCAGCGTTGGTACAATTCATCCTGTCAGAACTGTGTGGATGACTGTTCACTGGTGTAATGCTCATCAAGGAAAAACATTCAGTCTGGTCCAGGAGTGAAACAGAAATAAGTCATGTCTTTAGAGAAGAACTGGATTGCAAATCAAAAGGTCCTTAATAGCTTTTTGTCCTCCCCGACCCTCAAAGCCAAAGTTCAGCCATGAGAGCTGATGGGACACGATTTGTAAAAGTGACATTAGCAGAAACAAAGGTGATTAAGATCACATAAGATAACCTTATTAGTCCCATACGTGGGAAATTTGTTAATTACTTCATATTTGCAAATACTCTATTTGCATTCTTTAGAGAAAAGAATATGAAAAGGCTGTCTGCTGTTTTGGATTGATGTCCTTCTCCTGAGCCTCAAAGAAGTAGGGCAGTGTCACGGTCCTTTTGGCAGCAGAAAGCTGCTGAGCGCTGGAAAGAAGCACGGCCATACCAGCTGAAATGTCTCACTGACACAGAAACTGTTGGTCATCCTCTGTTTTGCTACTGTCTTCACCCTGCTGTTATTTGGTCTCATCTCAATAATGTACTTTTCTATATAGCTAAGCTTGATGAGCGATCCCTTGTTGGCTGACATTTATGTCTTTGAGCGTGTGAGAACTTTAATAATTATAAACCACATGAATTTGACAAATGTCCTTTTAACTGTCAGCTCATAGTGAAGTACACTGAGCCACCCTGAGCTATAATATCAAAATAGAAGCTGCTACCTTTGTCAAGAGTGGCTGGATCTGAGTGCGTACTACTTTCAGTTATTCAAATTTTGCTGAATTTGTTACAAAAAAGTCCTGTCTATGTGCAGAGTGTCTTCCAGAGGAACGGTTCTGTGGGGATGTTCTACATCACAAACATCAGCCACTCCACAACAGAGAAAGTGTTATTGATGTTTTTCTAAAGCCATTCCTCCAACCACATGTATTATTAGAGTGGACGGTCAAAATTGCACCAATATACAAGGTATTTCCTCATGAGATACTCAATTTTGGTTTTCATATGTGTCTACATCCAGTTAGAAATAATCTATTTAAGTGGTTTTCTCTTTTTTGGTAGCTCGCATTCTGCCAACAGTGAAGCTTCGAAACTGCTCCTGGGGGCGTAAACTTCACAGTGTCAGCAGGAAAAATAGTGATTTTAATCAACATTAATAGTAAACAGCAACCTGCTATTTAGGTTAGGGTGATGGATTTGAACATAGTGTGATGAAGCATGTTTTCTGCCCTTGCTGTACAATCAGAACATGGTATTGCATTAACAGAAGTCATCTGTGAAGGCAGTGATGTATTAGTCATGTTGTTTATTTTTCTTTTTGGTCCAAGGATGTTATAATGTGCACCAGGCGACATACAGATGTCAAACATGCAGCAGCAGTGCAGCCCTGATTTAAAGGACCCGATTAGGAGTGGATATTGGCCAGCATCTGTCAACATGTCTGCTCTTTACACTTAGACCCTTGAGCTCCTTCCAGGAACTAAAGTATTTTCTCCATGATTCTCCAGGGAAGCTTTTGCAAAACTGTTGGAGCGTGCAATGAGCGAAAGGTGCTCATTGTTGATGTTATTTGTTTTTGTGTTTTTATGCATATATTTATAAAAACCTTCCATGGTTAGACTTTATTGTTTCTCTGATGTTGCTCTGATGACTGTGACTTTTTTGATGGCGTTTTTGTTGCTGAAGACAGCCAAGTGTCTGCATTTGTTGGCTCTTTTTCTTTTTGGTTAATTTGACATATAGTTTTTACTATAGTAACCAAATGTCTGTCTTCTGCAAAATGACTACTGTTAAATTAAACTAAATGGAAATCTTGTCATTGACTTTATAATTCCTTGCTATTTTATTATATTTGTTACATGTCATAGACACTGGGAAGAGGCACATGTGGGATTCCCAGTGGACAGCAGCACGAGAGGCTTCAAGGAAGTGGAGGTCGCTGTGTGTCCACATGGATTAATGTGTCTTTTGTGTCACTTTCACTTCAGGGACAGCAAACAGGTCGCCGTGGTGTATTTTAGGAACGGTTACATGCCTGACAACTACACTTCTGAACAGGTCCAACTTTTGATTTGCACTCAGAATGATTACATCAAAGAGTTTAGTTAAAAACACTAAAGTGAAACCTGCAGACTTGCGTAAACTGATTCGTATTCATGAGAAACTGGAACGTCATTATCATTGAGTTTATTTCTTTCCCTGCTTAGCAATACCAAGTCTAGCCCTGATTGGCTGATATAAGTGACAACAGACCTCTGTCGCTGTGTCAGTTTGAATGGGTGATTAGAGATCAACACATGTTTGTTGCTGCTCCATGTTCTCTGCAACATTGTGTGTAGTTACTGCAGCTGTGTGTGCATTCTGCTGGCAGGAACAGGAAACAAGTGAAAGAAACTGCCGAGCACCCTGGAAGGAAAAGTTAATCGGACATAACAAGTTAAAACAGTTTGCAAGTTTCAAGCCAAACTGCTGAATCTACCGTCCAAGTTCTCCTTGATAGCGTGACTCTGTTGTTCTCCTTCATTCTTCTGTCTCTGTCTGTCAAATCTCAGCGTAATATAAACCAACTATTGTCACGCTCTGCTGGTCGGTGTGCTGGCAAGCAGAGAATTCATTGTCTGTTTTCAATTGCAGAGCTGGGATGCTCGTCTTCTGATGGAGCGCTGTCGAGCTGTGAAGAGTCCAGATATCAGCGCTCACCTGGCTGGTACCAAGAAGGTTCAGCAAGTGCTCGCCAGACCTGGAGTCCTGGAGAGGTTCTTCCGGACCAGCCTCAAGCTGTGCAGCAGATCCGAGCGACATTCGCTGACCTCTACTGATGATAATACTTTTGAAAATGGCAGTTTAATTTATTGGGCAATTATAAAATCGTATTTCTTAGGCTGGCTTTTAAGGAAGGAGAAAAGGTATGTATCAGTTGGCTGGGAAGAAAGATGGAGGTGGAAAGGATGTGCAAGCTATGGGACAAAGTTGCTGAGACCAGGTTAAACAGAGGTGACGATCAGTGAGCAGGAGTGTGGCTTCGTGCTGAAAAGAGCACAACAGATTCTCTGGAGAGAAGGTGAAGGAAAGTCAGCTGAAGCAAGACAGTTTGTGGAGTTTGTGTTGGACTGTATGTTATGCTGGGAGCCTGGGGATTAGTGGACTTTGATTCCAAGTTAATATTAGCTAGTGTTTCTCACTGGTTTTTGGGCGGTGGAGTAAAAGGGATTGGTTGGTGGCTGTTTCTAATGTTAGCCTTTTCTTTGTTTTCTTACAGGCAGACATGGTGATAAATGAGTGTGTGGGCCATCTGCTGAGGACCAAGAGCTCAGGACACTCAGACGAGGGGCGTCGCAGCAGGAGTCACCGTGCTCGACAATCCGCTGCTGTTCTGAGATGTCCACTCCTGCCTGCACATAGAAACCACAGTGAAGTCAAATTCCACCTGCACCTCCACCTGTTCTTGTAACAGCATGAACACTGACAGAGGTGAGACAGCAGAAAAGTCTTTGTTTATTTTGTAATAAGTTAAGGAATTAAGTTAAGAAGAGTGATTAAATAAATTGTTTCTTGCATTTTGATTTAATGGTTGTGTTTAGGATTATTTCAGAAACATGTTTAGAGGATCTTTGTAAGCCTGTATTTACTTTAAAAGAAGGGAAGCACTTCTTCATCCTACAGAAAAGGTGACACATTACAGATGAGTTCATAAAAAGTGTCTCTGTCACTCTTTCAAGGCTCTCTCACTTTTTCTTTTTACTGGAACAGCATGGTAAAGTAGGTCTAGGCTGCCATCTTGTGGCAGTGTGTTGTTACTACAACATATGAAATTGTGTTTCTATTGGAAATATAATTCAGCGCCACCGAGCCGCTCTCTCAGTTACAAACTGAACCTGGTTTTTTTTAGACAGATAATCACTAAGCACAGTGAAGCTTTTGGTTTTGTAAAAGTGTTTCTTATTCAAAATGCATGTTGAGTTTTATAAGGTTGAAGAGCAGTTAGCAGTGCATTCATGGACATCTTAAACTATTAATTGAAGAATCTTTGGTCATGATGGCATGAACTAGAAACGTGAGCTCCAGGTGAGACTGCACAGAAGAACAAGTGTCCTTAAACTGCATCAACTGATGACTTCTTACAATTTTATTCTACTGGTGTGTTTTATCATTGAACGTTTATGTCTTTGTACACGTACTAACACAAGCTACTGTAACTTAGAGAAGCTCAGCAATATATTATTAAGTACACAAACAGTTCCAGGTGCTGGACTGTTTTGAAGACCCCACTTTGGATCATGTGAAGGACATTTAGTTTTTTGTTACAGGCATTGAAGGGTTAATGCTGTTAAATGCATAG
>NW_020328644.1:0-28666 GCF_001858045.2 Oreochromis niloticus
GGTGAAAACTTGTTCTGAACAGTAAGGCATGTGTATCTGTAGGTTTGAAAAAGACTTTAACATCTAATTTGTGGTCATTGGGAAATTTGGGCCCTTAAATGTAGTTGTGTCTAAAAATCAATTGAGGATTTATTAATGGTGGATTTCAGTTGATGGAAGCATTATGTCATTAAATTGTCATTTTAACATTAATATGAATTATCAGTGTAAATATGCTTTGCGAATGTCTCCTGTTGTCAGTATCCTGTTTGGATGTCCACTTTGACTCTTCACAACGTATGTTATATTCTGTTAAATATTTAACCTGTGAGTAAGGAAACTGATACTCACACTGAGTAAAGCGCCAACAAAGTGATGTTGTTGCACCAGAGTCATTTTAAAGTTCTGTTCAGTGTTTCTGTTATTGGGCAGAGTGTTTCCCTACTTAAGCAACGTGATCAGCAAGTACAGAATCAAACAGGTTTTTAATCACTGTACTAAAGGCACAGATGGGATTGAACCCATGAGCTTTGGCAGACGAGACCAATGCCTTGCCACTTGGCCACTATGCCACACGGGCTGAGCTTTGTCCATACCGTAACATCATATTCCTCTTGAATTGTTCAATTAAATGAATTGATGAACATGTTTTGTCATCTTAGTTGGTTTGAGTGCTCAAAGTAGAGAATCACTGCATAAGAATCAGTCCATTCAAAGCAACATTCTCCATATTCCAAAAACCCAGAGAAGATTGCCAAATGCGAACATCATTCCAAGGAAAGCATGAAAAAATGTTGCAAGCTTGTAAGTGCCACATTTATAGTGCATCTGGTCAACACCGGCATTTCTGTTAGAATTACTATCACCCAGTTTCAGCCAAGCTTTACAGTGACATTTCACTCCACAATGCTCCACAAACATCATGGTGGTGTTAAATCATAAACCGTATATAACGCTCTATTACTCAATAAGCAATGGTGTTTGTAAAACTTGAGTGGACTGTTATTTTTATGCTTGTGATAATTTCTGACATTATGCAGATGTACTCTTTTATAAGCTGTGGAAACCTGCAGTCAGGTGAAACTGAAGAAGTCACTTTGATGGTGAAAAAGATGCCCAGAACAGACTTTCGGAGAACATTGCTCCTGGACGGACTGTTGTTTCTTACAGCTAGTGTCTAGTACAGAAAGGGACTTTTTGTTTCCCTTGTCAGCTTGTATTAAAGGTAGATGGGTATTGATCCAAGATCTTCAGTTTACACACTAACACCTTGCCACTTGGCCACCAGGCCACACTGTAGAACCCCAGCACCGCATCAGGCCAAACTTTTATTGTAGAAAAATGTATCTTGGAAAGTTTGCATTCAAATCTTTCAAGATTACTGACACCCTATTGGTTTTGGTGATGACAGATTTAGTGAATCTTCAAAATCTTTCATCCAATTGTTTTCTATTTTGGGTGCACGTCTGTGCCCTTTAGAATGAGTCATGTTGATTTTTGTGACCCTAGACATCCCTTTCACTCACCCTTCGTCTTTCCTTATCCAGGCTTGGGACCGGCCACGGCAGAGTTGAAGAAGGTTTTCTTCTGCTTTTTTTTTTGTGTGAGTCTTTATGTACTTGTTCTTTTTGTTGTTTGTTGTTTGTTTGTTTGTTTTGGGGGGGGGGTACATATTGTGAAACAGAAAATAATGACATCGCTCAAATAATCAGAACATGGAACAGTTGTTGTCCAACAGTCAAGTTTCTTGTCTGCACAAGTGTACACATGGATGAGTGTGTGCATACTCATGCACGCACACACCCACACAACATTTCTTGCACTGTGCACAGGCATGCTCGTCTTACAATCATCATAGCACCACCACCCTCACCCTCCAAGCCTGGTTTTCCTGTTAAAGGGAGTTTTCCCTTTCCACTATCACCAGTGCTTGCTCAAAGAGCGTCATTGATTATTGTTGGGTTTTTGGGTTGTTTGTTTTTTATAGTTACTGTAGGGTCTTTGCCTTACAACATAAGCAGCTTGAGGTGATTGTTACTGTGATTTGGTGCTATAATTACATATACATTCTGTTTGTTTACATTGTACAGTGTGCCAACTTTTGTAATTAGTAACATAGTTATTGCCCTTATTGAGCTATAATACAAAAACAACTAAAGCTTTAAAATAAGTGTCAGTGAGCTGAAAAACAATATTTATACCCAAAACATAGTACAGCAGAATCTAGTATACATGGAAACACCTACCTGAACACAGACTTTATGTATTTTAAGTACTTGAGTAAATGTTCCATACTATCTGCACTCACTTCCGAAGATATTTAGACTAATGAGAGAACTCTGAGTCCTCCGCTCATGTGAGATTCACTTTCCACTGTTCTTTTCTTTCTTTCTTTTTAAATCCTCTCCATTGCATTAATGTCTTGAAATACCAGGAAACCAAGCATCTGCATCTGAGACTTTTGACTCAAAAGGCAATAAAACCAAAACAAATGTAAAAAAAAAAAAACCAATAACAAAAAAAAATGAATACAGGAAAAATTACATTTTCACAAATGTCAAACATTTTTTAATTAAAATTCCTCTTTTTTTCCTACTAAAAGTTGT
Organism: Oreochromis niloticus; assembly: GCF_001858045.2. Lineage (NCBI taxonomy): Eukaryota > Metazoa > Chordata > Actinopteri > Cichliformes > Cichlidae > Oreochromis > Oreochromis niloticus. The sequence goes on from NW_020328644.1 coordinate 2,586, forward strand.
AAAAATGAGTCCAAGGGCATGATGCCGTAGCAGAGGATGTACTTCTGAGGCAGCTGAAGAAATTCAACCTGCCAACACGGATGATGATGCAGTTCTACACTGCAATCATCGACTCCATCCTCACCTCCTCCATCACCGTGTGGTACGCTGGAGCCACTATCAGGACAAACAGAGACTTCAGCGTGTTGTGCGCTCTGCTGAGAAGGTGATTGGCTGCAAACTCCCATCTCTGCAGGACCTGTACACCTCCAGGACACTGGGGCGTGCAGCTCGGATCACAGCTGACCCTTCTCACCCTGGACACAGTCTGTTTGACCTGCTCCCCTCAGGCAGGAGGCTCCGGTCCATTCGCACCAGAACCTCTCGCCATAAGAACAGTTTCCATAGAAGCATAGATGCATCTGAACATGTGTAGAGAATGACCGTGCCCCAAATTGCCAAATGGTGTCTTAACACCAAGTTTGTTTTTTGTCTGTTTGGGAGCTGACACAGTCTCAATGGAGATGGGTTTTTGGGGGGTAGCAGAGGAGAGAAGCTGCAGAGAGGCGTGTAAGACTGCAACTCTCCTTCCTGGTCCCAACTCTGGATAGTCATATTTTTGGGGGTTTAATAAATTGGTCCATATTTCTAGAAATGAGAGCTGCTCCATCCAAAGTGGGATGGATGCCGTCTCTCCTAACAGACCAGGTTTCCTCCAGAAGGTTTGCCAATTATCTATGAAGCCCACATCGTTTTTCGGATTCTAACTGACCGCAGGTGTGAATGTGAGTGTGGATGATTGTCTTTCTATGTTAACCCTGGACAGTTTAACTTGTACCCTCACTTCATGGTAGCGCAATAAGTGGAGAACACCTATTCCGACACCCATATCTTAGATTAAGCTAATAGTATTAGTGCGCTGTTATCAAGGTTACCTGGATTATAGGTATATTCAAAACTTTACATAGAAGAGATAAGAGTGCGTGCGTATATGCTCACTTCTGACGATGATAATATGATAAGGTGTTATCTCATCTGTACTTGAAAGTACTTCAAACACCACATGCACATGCAATCTTATCTGTGTGTCTAACGATCTATAAGTGAGCAAAGACAGTGTTATAAATATTTGAGTCATTTCTATGCCTTGAAAGTACTTACTCAGTACTTACTCAGCGCACACACAGATATTATATTCAAAATCATAACGGTCACGCCTTCGATTTCTTACCGCTACTTTTCGTACAGCATCCAGGAAATGACGTAGACTGTTTCTACTGCATCATTTGCATTTACATTCACTCTGTGGGCACATCTCCGCTAAAATCTCATATAAACCATTTCTACAACCACCAAACACAACGAAAACAAGCCATGATTAAAAGAGCAGTTACGTAAATGCACACAAGTCCACTAAACAAACAAAACTGAACCACAAATTCATCAGACCTCATGTAACCGGATAAAGAAAGGCTGGTTATCTTCCAGAGCTATCACCGATTCCAAACACCAAGCTTCACCGCGCTCTGACTAAAATTCACTGAAAGAGCCGCAAAAGAAGACCACAAAAACCACCACAGTTATCTAGAGAATCTAAAGAACAGCACAAATTCCAAAGCATGTAAAACACAGGAGCTGTGTCAAATGTTTCACTTGATTTATACGTTATTTATACCTCGAGCACCCTTTTTTCTTTTTTAATCATTTTTTTTCTCCTAATGTATTCCTTTTTTGTTTACCGACTTGTATTTGTATACATGAGTTGTAAAGATATTGCAAGCTGTGACATTTTCCTGCCCTTTCTATAACTGCATTATTATGTATATTTGTTCTTTAGTTGTTCAACTTCAAAAAGTAAAAAAAGAAAAAATATTGGCTCAAAAAGTATTTTAGGCCTGTTAATAAAATTAAATAATTTCTGCTGTTTAATACCTAAAAATTCAACTGACATGGTGTTCAATGTGTGCAAAATTGGGCTTTTTGTTCAACGTCTGGATATTTATGTGTTGGCAGTGCTGTAATTTTTCACGGTTTCACTTTAGAACATAAAACTTTGCACAGATGATGTTTATACTGAATTCGGGAATTAAAGGTCTGCAGCTCAGACACAAGCATTTCACTACATGTTGTACCCTGTATGATTGTGTATGTGACAAATAAAGGTTGTTTGTTTCTTTGTTTGTTGTGAAATGTGAACTGAAGCATGTTTTAAAAGGGTTATATGTTAAAAAATAAATAAAAAATTTGGCGGGAATAAAATCTACTCACTTTTTCTGTGTTCCAGTCTCAGTAACTTTGACACAGTAATATCTGCTGCAATATTTACACCTCTGATGACATTTCACAAGTGTTAGCTTTCTTTTGATACCACGATTGTATACACAGAGTTTGTAATTGCACTCAATTAATTTGGGCATTTCATTTTCGAGCAGGAAGCTCAGAAAACCCTTTGGGGCTCAGGTTAAAGAACTGGCACCACTACAGGTTTTAGAAAACCCATCCAGAATAATTTTGTCCATCTGGGCCCATATAGGGACATCAAAGGTCAAAACTTCTGTTGCCCTGTGGAGGTTAAGCGTGGGTTTGCCCTGCTCACACACTCCCGCCCACAACTACCCACTGTGAGCCCATGCAAGTAATAACGTTTTGGCACATTACTTATGATAAGAAGCCACCATGAGGGGAAATACAGTTGTGGAGAAGATGAAACCAAAGCACCTGTTTGATTACACTGTCAGAAATATGAGGCTGGGAGGAGGCGACTGATGCAAAGCCCCAGGGAAAAGGAAAGTTAACGATTTTTCATTCCAAAAAATCATTTATACAGTTCAGTGGTCTACAGACAGACTGAAGAGAGAAACAAAGCTAGTATCGATCTGATACCAATACCAGTGCTGGTTTGTCAATATTATAAATATTTGGATCAAGCCGCCCACCTACAGACTCATCGACAATAGATTTGTTTGCCTTGAAATGGAACCTTTAATCTCCATATTTTGACTTTTTCACAAAGTATCGAGTTTAATGTTGAAATAGAATAGAATAAACCTTTTTATCCCACAAATGAGAAATGTGGGTGTTACACAGCAAGAGGAATATAAAATATAGAAGGAAGACGCAGAGTGGTTCTATATACATACACACAGATATACAGATAAAAGTGTACAGAGATATTTACACAAGGGGTGAATGATCCTGGTGAAATATACAGTGTAGAAACAAGCTGTAAAGTGAGCAGCAGCAATTAAAAACATTTGATATGTCAATTAAACAGGTGATGAGTGAGATAACCATGTTAAACTGGATTATAGAGTCTGACAGCTGCTGTAAGAATGACCTGCGGTCGCGCTCCTTCCTACACTGTGGGTGTAAAAGTCCACTGCTGAAGGAGCTGCTCAATGCTCGTACAGTCTCATGCAGGGGGTGGGAGGGGACAGGTCATTATGAGGTCAAGCTCTCCTATGTCCAGTGGAATATCTGCAGCTGAGCAGTGGGTTTCGGGCAGAATGTTTCCAGGCATGTAGTCTTGGAACATCTCCAGATGGATCGTGGATAAGGCCAGGGCCATAGGCACCGTTCATGCAATCCATGTAGAACTGCAAGGGACTTCCTGTTGACAGACAGAAAAAGAGCGGTTAGTGACTTCCTTCCAAACTATTTTCTCCATGCACTTCATTCCCACGCATTTCTCCTGACCATATGCAGATACCTGGGATGTGGGTGCCATCGTATTTGATATCCATCTCATGCAGACCGGCCTCTGTGGGAGCGTACTTGTCAGCAACTGTGCCATCGTTGTTGTCTGTGATGTCAAGCTTAGCAACTTTGCCTGATGCCATTCGGACCTCACCTAAAGCAGAGGACAAAAACAATGACACACACACATCATTATGCTCAAACTATCTGTTTATTAAGTAGACTTGTTACCTGTGACCTCTCCTTTCTGGATGGTGAATGGAATCACCAGGTCAAATGGTCTCAGACTTGCCACATCCAGCCAGATCATTCCCATTGGTCGGTCTGTTGCCTGAGAGACACGCAAGTGCACACGTCAGATCACAGGTTGTTAAGAGATTGTGGCAACAGTTCTGGTTACAGCGACAACATGTCACAGACTAAATGAACACAGGAAATTAATACAGGACCTGTAACATCAGAAGGCTGTGGCTTCTTAACATTATGCAGCTCTGCTGAACTGTCCATGTGTTTCAGGCATCCCGTTTTTGACATGGAGAGAGAGAAATGAGAGAACGCACCCTCTCAGTGATGAAACACCTGCAATGAGAGACAGCAGACAATGATGCAGTCTGATGAAAGGAGACCATGTGTGCTATAGATGACAAAGGGACAACAGGGAGAAGCTGAACAAAAACTGAAGCTGAGAAGGCCGAGAGACCGGAGGCTGAGGTTTTAGATACCCAGGGCTGTTGGGGCATTTGGCTCTGTTGCATGAGCTGGTCTGACGGAGCTCCTTCCAGTACTTGGAGGGTGTAGGCAGGGATGATGGAGGGAATTGAGAGAGGGAAAAAGATAAGGCATTGGAGCGGATTAAAACGGCGTCAAAGTGATATAGCGAAACGGCTGCAGCCATCAGGACCAATCACAAAGCCTCTGTAGGGGAATGGATCTGTGCAATTTATGCAATTCCCTTCTCACATATACATTGAAACAGAGAAGGTAGGACTGACTAACAACCACAAGAGCTTTCTGAGACTGATTATATACTGATTTTGAGTATAAACACTAGCAAAATGCAAGTTTTGCTGCAGCAGATGTCATTGACTGCTTCAGGGCTTGCTCCCAGCAGCTGGACGGTGTCCTGGAGTAAAGAACTACATATCTAGCTGTTGTGACAGTATCAGGTCAGTTCATGTCTACATACTCACTGGCTAAGTTATGGTAGTGAAGGCTCACTGACTCTGTCTTCCACTACTCTCAGACACTGTGTCATATTTTCAGAGGAGCCCAACAAACCACAGATCACTGAGCTGTCCTAACAAATCTCCAGCAATGATGCAACACGTAGGAAGACTGAGTTATAAAGACATGGCAATATTTCAACAAGGTCTTGAATTATGAGGCCCCGTCATATCTTAAACACATTAAGGTACCACATCACCCCGGTACAGCTCTTCACTCTCAGACTAGCTCTTTCTAAAAGTAGAATGGGAGGCAGAGCCTTCAGCTTTCAGGGCTCTGCTCTGAACCAGCTCCCAGTCTGGATCAGGAGACAGACACCCTCTGTACTTTCAACATTACACTTACAACTTTCCTATTTGATAAAGCATATAGTCAGCCTTGGATCAGGTGACCCTGAACCCTCCCTTAGTTACACTGCAGTAAACCTCTTGTGTGGTTACTTATAGTTACCATTTATGTCTTTATAGTGAGGGTTAATAGTTACTTCCCAACCATTTATTCGTCTTCTATCACTTATTCATCTTCGAGAATGGAGATGTGCATGGCCCGGGAGTCCCTCTGCAAATCTCAACTCTTTGTTACAAACAGTTTTATAAAAGCAACCCCCCATTGTAAACCCCATATGGTGTGTCATTAACCTAAGACACTGCGTGTGTGTGTGTGCCTTCCTGCTGGTCATAAAAGGGTCATCTCCTCTACACTCTGAATCTAATATAACCACCACTACAGTCTACAGCTGATATTCCACTGGCCCTTAGACAGACCTATTACCTCGGTCTTCAGTGTCATCGTCCTCTATTCCAATGCCTCTGCCAGTTCTTTCTGTTTGTGGTAATTCAGCAGGAATTGGCGAATGCTGAGGTCTTCCTGGTCACTGGAGCTCTATCTGGAGCTGGCAGACGTACTGGTCCTGCTACAAGTGGAAGGAAACCACCTCGCTAAAGGAAAAACAAGACAACAATATGAGCATAGGTTTGGTTACAATAAAATAAGTCAGTTAATCAAAATCAGTGTGACACAGACGCTGATGTTTTTGAAAAGAGCCCATCAGTAACATTTAATTCATACATTTTTACTGTGCGGGCTTGTAAAACTTCTGTATGAATATTATTATGAATATTAATTCTACAACAGAAAACCACTCAGCAATTAAACATCACGATGTATTAAATGTTTCCAAAGATACTGATAATTTGATAACGAGCAAATTATACATCCTGAAGTGTACTCCTTGATAGAAACTTTGAAAGGCACTGCAGAAAACATAAAGTTAAGCAACATAAAAATGTGGCAGAGCATGCAATGAGTCACATTTTCTTCCTTGTCCTCTTTGACTCCCAGTATACGTGAGACTCAAGCTGACATCACTGTTGAAATCTTACCCAGTGCCTTCATGAGCGCGTGCAGCGCGGAGCAGAAAAGAGCAGCTGTGCGCTCGTAGCTGAGATCCAGATCCTGAACCATGTCCCCGACCAGCAGGCTGCAGTCAGAGTGAGTCAACAGAACTGTCAACACCGGTGGAGCCTGGCCAACAAGACAGGATTATAATGAAATACAGTACAAGCTCAGGGCAGCACAGGCTTAAGCAGACCAAGGAGGAAATCGGGTAAACCCTCCAGCAGTTATTTCTGTGTCCATTTTGGGTAAAAACAAAAAACACATCATAACTACCTGTAAATGCAGGCTGAGCCTCTGAAGGTTGAGTGATATGTCATTAAGCAGGTAGTCAGAGTTCTCATTGATCAGTTCCTTGAGGGAAGCGTATCCACAGACCTTATTGATGTTCCATATGGAGCTCAGCGCCGCCTGGCTGACCAGCAGCGTCTCCTCACCAGCTTTCTCCAGCACAGGATACAGCCAGGTCGTCAACAAGGGACGGAAATCGCGGCCCAGCGCCTGAGCACAGCAGGCCAAGGCCTCCAGTTGGATGCACAGCTGACAGATGTTGCTGTTGAGCTGGTGGATCGTGGATGCAGATCATTTTAGATGTTTCAGTAGCAGCCTGATGAAATTAGCTGTGTCGTTAACCCACTTCAGCCATCCAAACAGATGACCATCTAAGGTGAATTATGCAGATCACTAGCACAGTACACAGATTACCACTTCTGATTCCAGCCAGACTTGTTGTTACTTCATTCTAATCATGCAGTAACAACAAAGATTTATTCCTCCTGGCTTTTTAAAATGTGCTTCTTCTATTCTAGAAAAACAAAAACATGTTATCACAGGGTTTGGTTTTTTCAATGACATTTGTGTTGGCTGTGTCAGTTGCAGGCAAACATTTATCATTATTTTAAATCTATTTTTATGTTTTAGGATTTGTAAACTGCCTTTTTTTATGTTTTTATGTTTTACGATTTTGTAAAGTTTACAAAATCCTAAAACATAAAACCATTTTAAAAAAAGGCAGTTTACAATGTAAACTGCCTTTTTAAATGTTAGATATTAGGAAATAGCTTAAAATTAGTGCATATTTAACTTGTTACACTGCCTTAATGTTGCCTGCATGGGATTTCCTCATCAGCATATGACTGTACCCTGGATGATGATATGTGAGGAGCTTGAACTTGGTTCGCTAACAGAAACTAATTTAGCTAGCTTAGCACACATGTCTTGTGGCAAGATGTATGCACCTAAATGCTTTAAGTCATTGGCTGTTCTGCCAAATTGCCACCAAGCTGCAACTTTGTGAGCTGACTGTTTGGCGATTTTTGTGTTTTAGACAACAAAAAGAAAAGAAAAAGATCTACGGATTCAGGCTTTTCCTTACCTGTGGTAGTGGCATAGAATGACGTCACTGACATTGGTTTAATATGAAAACAAACTTTGTCAAACCAAAAAAAACCAAAAAAAGAAGAAGTGAGTCGGCGTGTCATCTTTACCGAGCACCATACATGTTTTGCACACAAAAAACAAGTATTGCCGAACAAAAGATAAATGTCCTTTTTTTTCCTACTTTCGCCGGCTGGTCGTTTGGCGTAAGACGTAAGAAGTGGCGCTTTCAATCTGAGCGCCCGAGTTCGAATCCCTCACGGACTCGCTGCCACGACCATTGCTTGGGGGCGGGGAGAAGCCAAGTCGCTTCTCCCTTTTCCTGCTCTTGCCAACTCCTCCGCCTGCTCTCTTATTTCCTTTTATTACCGCAAAATACCCATGCTTGTCAGCTCTTCATTCCTCAACTATTTGCTGCTTATTACTCCACCTTCCACAACTTGCAACTTTCTCTCTTCAGGCTACCAACTCTGCCTTCATTTTTTCACACTGTCTCCGACACTTTTACATCAAATTATTACCACCTAATAAGCACAGTGACAGAGGGACCCAGGCTTTTTTTCCGTAAGTTACATGTGTTTGTGTCCGTAACTACCGTCCTTAGCTAGGTCCTCAAATCTAGGCAGCTAAGATGACAACTGGGCTCTTCGGGGAAACTTGTTTTGTAAAGTTGCTTTAGCTAATCCGTAGAGGCCAATGAATTGACCGTGACTAAAGAAATGATGAGAAAAGCACTGGGTTGCTGTTGTTGCTCTCCGGTCACTGATGCTAGCTAAGAGGATGTAATAAAGGCAAGGTAGCAGAGATGAAAAAGGAGTGGTTGTTGATAAATAAGTGGAGAAAAAGGTGGGCAGGGAAAAAAGCAGGTGTGAGTGTGTGAAATGTGAGTATTTGAGTGTAAAAATGTGTGGTCTCCTGCGAAAGGCTGGGTGCCCGATGTGCACCTTGCGCTCTTTAAATACAAGGATATTCCACGTTCTGCTATGTGGTGGGCTAGCAGGTTCATAACATAGAGGCTCAGGTTCGAGCCCTCGGCTCACCTGCCTCTCTATGTTTATCTGCTAGGGGGAGGTCCAGGCAGGGGATCTTGGAGTGAAAATTCCGAGGGATGAACCTTGTTCAGCCTGGACTTCCCCTGATTTTGATTTTTCTCTGTTTTTCTTTTACCTGCCAGCAACAAACAGCCCAGCCTGATTTATGGGACCTCCTTCTTGTCATGGCTACCAAGGACCACTCTTCTTCTGCCAACAAGTCATTGCCTGACAAATAATTATTTCCTATGTTTCCCTATGGGTTTTTTAATCTCCAATATCTTTACATATCTTGCTAGATAGACTTCCCTCAACAGGGTTTACAAACGCCTTATCCTCTTTGTCCACTTCAAATAACTTTAAACAACTATTCTTAGATTTCTTGCAACATCTGCTGTCCTCTTGCACAGATTACGCTTTTTAAAAAACTAACAAACACTTTTTTTAACGTCAACCCATTGTTGGAACTAGATAAATAAAGCATATATAAAAGTCACTACCAAAACTCATTGCAGCTTCGACCTTGTTATAGGAATGTTGTTTGTGGCTCAAGATGACTTGATTTCATCCATGAAGGATACATTTGATATATGTTTTCACATATTATAGACCAACAAGTTATTATAGCAGTTTAAATACGAGCGATCGGAAGCATGTGCTGATCAGCTTCAGTTTCTTCTCTGAAGTTGCTCTATTTCTCTTCAGGTTTCTCTCAGACCAAGATTGAATGTGATGACAAGGGTGATGGATGGTGTGACATGTGCTGCTGGCCCACAGAACCAGGTGAGTATGCTGTCCATGTGCTCTGCAACAATGAGGACATCCAACACTCTCAGTTAAGATTAGTTTTCATGATTGTTGCCTCAAGACCTGAGATCATGGTGGTGGGCTTGTGATGGACACACTTTTCATGGCTGAAAGCTCTCCTGTAGAGGCTAAGCCCTCTCGATCAACAACACACCTGCCGCTAACTACGTGTGTCTACCTTAAATATCTTTACAAACTCAAAATGTGACCTCTAGCACCAAACGCTTGCTGCAGTTCTTGGTGTCAGAGGTGACACACAAGGTATCGGGTTTTAGGTGCAATTACTTTTTCATATAGGACCAAGTATGTTTGGATAGCTTTTTCCCCTTGAAAACTGCCGTTTAATATTACACATTCTTGTCTAATATTATAAATGTATTGATCTGAAACGTGTAAGTGTGACAAATATGGAATAAGATACGAAATCAGAAAGGAGGCAAATATTTTTTCACAGCGCTAAGTCTGTAAATGATCTTCTTTGGCTGTAGTAGATCTTTGACTTGTTCCTTTTTTAATTGTTTGTTTAAAATTGTTTTCTCTAGGTTAAGGCGTACGGTCCAGGCCTTCAGAGCAGTGGTCTGGCTGTTGGAAAACCCACTGAATTCACAGTTGATGCCAAGCAAGGAGGAAAAGCTCCTCTGAAAATTATAGCCCAGGTATATCTGGCTTTGTATATGACCACAAATATGTTAAATATATTGCATGTACCGTATTTTTCAGAGTATGAGTCGCACTTAAAATCCTTTAATTGTGCGCCTTATGTATGAATTCTGGTTGTGCTTACTGACCTTGAACCGATTTTATGTAATACACGGCGCTCAAAAATCTGTCAAAAAATGTTTTAGTACGACTTTGGTAAGCTACGAAGTCGCACCGCTTGATGGATTGTCGGAGCATCATGGTTACGTAGTCAGCAGCCTCGCGGAGTGATACGCGCTGCGCTTCAACATAATATTACTGTATTGTGTGTGGATAAGGACCCCAAAATGGCACCTGTTAAGAGACATGCTTACGAAGCGGATTTCAAACTCAAGGCTGTCAGTCACGCAGTAGAACATGAGAATAGAGCAGCTGCGAGAGATTTCAACATTAATGAATCAATGGTACGGAAATAGAGGAAGCTAGAAGAAAGAGTTGAGTAAAGTTTGACTTATCTGACTGTTTTGTTTCGCTTAATGCGTTTTATAATCCAGTACGCCTCATGTATAAAACCAGACCTGTTCATCAACAGTGCGCCTTATGGTCCGAAAACTACGGTGTGTTAAATCTGATTGAACTAATCCCTTGTCTTCTGCACAGGATGGTGAAGTCAATTCTGTGGATGTCCAGGTTAAGGATAATGGCAACAGCACATACACCTGCACCTACACCCCACGTAAGCCTGTGAAGCACACTGTGATGGTCTCCTGGGGAGACTGAGAGTCCATTCAGGGTGAGTATGCACTCACTTTCACTCTTGCATGCAGGGTTTGCCTTTTCTTCTCACTGAAAAGTCTCTTGAGTTTTGGTGTTTGTGCCCACAGATGAATATCGGAGCAGGCTGTCATCCAAACAAGGTGAAGGTCTCTGACCCTGGAGTGGCAAATACGGGCCTCCAAGCCTTCCAGCCAACATACTTCACTGTTGACTGCTCAGAGTCTGGTCAAGGTAAAGCTCCATAAAACTGTGTGTGTGAGAGTAAAGAGCGCAAACATATGCTCATGTCAAAGAAATATTCCAAACAACCGATATTACAGGGAAACTTATTTAACCCACCTGCTGTTTGAGGCTAAAAATGACTGTAGAGCATTACCTGCAAAGGTAACATGCTAACACAGCCTTTGTCCTCTGCCATCAGGACAAAGGCTGTTTGCGTTTAGGCTATTCCAATGACATCCTTCAGGGTCAAAGTGGATCCTTCTCAAGGCAGAGGGACCAGGACTCAGCCGCAGTGGTAAGAATACCTGTACTGCCTCACAAAGTCAGAGAGTGCTAACAAAAAACAGTCCGTTTATTTAGTTTATTGGTCTATAATACGGTCTGAATGTTTTCCGTCATACTACATGGAACAACTCTTCATAACACTTTTATGAAAATGTTTGACGAAATTGACAAGATCAAAATTCAAATCACAATGGCAAGGATTTAAAAACAAGAATAAACATGAATAAACAGGGTTGTAGTTGGTACGCGAATGTAAACAGGTCCTTTTGAGCTGTCATTTGAACTGCGTACCAGTCAAAGCAGTAGTAGCAGCAGGCTGTGAATGACTTTGAAATCATCAGCAACCACACCAACACACACTGTTAAATATACACCTGTGCAACAGGCGAGAGAAGAAATGCTCACACATGCGGGCGTGGATTGTAGTTACTTTGTAGTTACTTTGTATTATGTGGGTTCTTATAAGACAAGGAAGCGTTCTTCTGGCTGTTATGCATCATATTAAATGGGAGAATGTGGATCGCTTCCCTTTCCCGTGACAGGGTCCCCTGGGAGTTGCGTGACCTACGGTGGAGATCACATTCCCAAGAGCCCTTTCAGTGGCAGCGTGGCAGCCATGCTGGACCTTAGCAAGGTCAAGGTGACAGGCCTGGGAGACAGTATGTACCTCTGTCATTGTTCTTGTACATCCACACCTTCTGACACCAAGCCTCAGGCTACATAAAGCCTAGTGATAACCTATGAAACCATCATTTGCTTTTAAATGTTTGTCTAAGCATGAATGTTTTTACGATGGCTTTCCCCCCCACCTTGTACAGTTGCCAGTATATTGATGTTTTCATTTAATTTTTTAAAATGAATCTAAGCTTTTCGAGCAGATCAGAGGTGTCAGTGTATTTTCTTTGGTCTCTGTTCTGGCAGAGATAGCTGTTGGCAAAGACCAGCTCGTGCTGGTGTTTGTTTCTTCCTCCCCATTATCACCACAGCTTTATTCAAAGAAGGTGATCTGATCTTTTGGCTCGTCTGTCCAATAGTGTAGATTTCTGGTGAGTATCAGCTGCGCTGGGTATGTAAATCGGGCCATCCAGCTGCGGTACTGATCCGACGCCACTTGTGCCAAAAATCCGGACAAATGTCGTTTGATCATGGAGCAAATCTGAGCCAAATAGACTGATCATTTTTTTCACATGGCGTCTCATCAGAGGAAACTTTTCCTTTTCCAAGTTCCTGTAGAACTGTCAGAAAAATCCTGGAAGCGCTGTCTGAATTCTGTTTCGAGACATGTAATCACAGACACATATTTCCCTTTTTTAGCAGAAAGGTTGGCCTGTGGATAAGCAGTTCTGATCTTGGACAGTGTGGGGAACTGCACAACGTTGAAGTTGTGCAGTTGTGTCTTAAAGAGATTGACCTTCACACAAAATGCTTTCATGTGCGCATAAAGTTGTGGTACAAGCTGCTCTTTCCCTCGTAGGCTCTTGTTCAGGGTGGTTAAATGATCAGCAAGATCAACTAAAAATGCAAGGTCTGCCAACCATAGAGGGTCATTCAGCTCATGAAGAGGTCGGTCCTTCTCTTTCAAAAATGGTCAATTTCTGATCTCAGGGAGTAAAGACGCTTCAGCACGGCGCCGCGGCTTAGCCAGCGCGCCTCCGAGTGGTAGAGTAGATCCCCATATTCAGCATCCACTTCAGAAAGGAAAGCCTGAAATTCTCTGTGCTACAGTCCTCTTGCTCGAATTATGTTGACACTTTTTACAATAGTGTTCATTACATCTCCAAGATTGACTGTCTTGGCACAAAGGGCTTCTTGGTGAACAGTACGGTGCATTTTAACAGCCTCACCTCCAGCCTCTTTCACCTCAGCGCACATCATAGACGCCATTCCTTTGTGTGCACCTGCCATAGCTGGAGCCCCGTCTGTTGTATCTGCACACAGCTTGTCCCATTTAAGTCCCATTTTGTCAGTTGAGTCTGACACAGCTTCAAAAGTATCCATACCCGTTGTTGTGCCTTTTAGACTCTTAAGATCGAGCAGCTCCTCTGTAACTCCACGTCTTGCGATGAGTTGGGCCACCTCATAGCTGCTATTGGAGCCTTTTCCTGGACTTTTTGAGCACAAAAAATACTGTTGCTGACCCTGCAGGACAGCTACTATTTACTTTACTTTCTGCTCTCGCTCAGCACCAGTGTAGGATGCATAGACCTGATGTTTGGTTTCATAATGACGTCGTACATTATACTCTTTCATAACTGCCACAGTTTCAGTGCAGATAAAACAGACACTTCCCCTTGAATTCTTTGAAGAAATATTCACTCTCCCACCGTGTCTGAAATTTTCTGCACTCACTTTCTACCTTATTGTCCTTTTTGGTGGAGCAACTGCCTTGATCAACAGTAGCTTCCCCTGGTGTTAAAACTAAGAAGTGCAATACACTCAAGCAAAAGTTGAAGTGCGGGCCATATTCTATTCTATTTATAAAATTTCTTGCGGGCCAATTAAAAATGGGCCGCGGGCCGTAGTTTGGACACCCCTGCTATAGACATTAGCACACACTCCAACAGGTTTTCATCCTCTAGAGTCACTTGGATGACACTGAAAACACTACGTCCAGATAAACTCCGTGTATATAGCGTATTATCTTACAAAAATACAAACAAATATAAAATAAGTATTTTATTTTCTAAATGTAATGCTTCCTTTTAGGAGGAAGGTGGAGGAGCAGCTCCAGCAGAGCAACACCAGAGGTGTGTGGAGAGGACTGAACACCATCACTGGACGGAGCACTGTGAGCGGAGGGGGTCCAGAGTCTGGAGACCAGGTTCTGGCTAACAGACTGAACCAGTTGTTTAACAGGTTTGATTCAGTAGCACTTCCCTCCCCCATCCACCAGAGCTCGTCACACCTCTCTGCAACCCCCATAGCACCGGGGACATGAAATGCACCTCACCTGTCCCCGTTTTCCTTTTCCTTCAACCACTCTACTGGGTCCAAGTCGTCTCCACCTGCTACGGCGGCTGAGATCCTTTGGGGTGAACAGGATGCTCCTAAGGACATTTTATGACACTGTGGTGGCGTCTGCTATTTTCTGTGCTGTGGTCTGCTGGAGTGGTGGAATGGCAGAGAGGGACAGGGGGAAACTCAACAAGCTGGTCAGGAGGGCCAGCTCTGTCCTGGACTGTCCGCTGAAGTCCATCGAGCAGGTTGGGGAGGAGAGGATGTTGTCTAAGCTAACATCCATCATGGACAACACCTCCCACCCCCTGCATGAGACTGTACGAGCACTGAGCAGCTCCTTCAGCAGTGGACTTTTACGCCCACAGTGTAGAGAAAGTGAAACAAATAGAAGTCCCCGTTGATGCTTTTTTATTTTCCATTGATATTGACAGCCTCTATACAAATATAGACATTAGAGAGGGAATCAACTCCATAAGGAGAATCTTTCAAAAATATCCAGATAAGAGAAGACCAGATAAAGAACTGTTACAATTATTGGAAATAAACCTCATGAGGAATGATTTTGAGTTCAACGGGGAATTCTATTTACAGATTAAGGGTACGGCAATGGGGGAAAACTTTGCCCCAGCCTATGCCAACATCTTCATGGCAGAGTGGGAGACCTCTGCATTGGAGAAATGTGTTAAAAAGCCATTATATTATTATCGATTCTTGGATGATACCTGGGGGATTTGGCAACATCCTGAGCGAGACTTTGAGGTGTTTTTGAGGACTCTTAATGACCATAATGCTTCCATCAAACTGAAATCCACCATTAATAAATCCTCAATTGATTTTTTAGACACAACTACATTTAAGGGCCCAAATTTCCCGAATCACCACAAATTAGATGTTAAAGTCTTTTTCAAACCTACAGATACACATGCCTTACTGTTCAGAACAAGTTTTCACCCAAAACACACATTTGCAGGGATAATTAAATCCCAATTACTGAGATTTCACAGGATCTGCACTCAACAGAGTGATTTGGGGGAAGCAGTCAAGATTTTATTCTCAGCTCTCTCCACTAGGGGGTACTGTTGGTCCTTTTTAAGAAAATGTTTCAATTCATTCTTGCAGACCAAGCCAATTGATGTTTCTCCCCTCATCCCAGTGGTGATCACATATTCTCCCTCCACCTGCAAATTGGTCAGAGTTATCAAGAGCAACTTTCAAAGGTTCACTCAGGACACACATATGCTTCAGGATCACAAGGCAATTGCAGCCTTCAGGAGGAACAAAAACCTGGGTGATCTCCTTGTAAAGGCTAAAATCTCACCTCTCTCTGAGCCTAAGCGCAGAGATCAGGGCAATTTTTCCAGCAGCACAAGTGGGTGGGCAGTTATTCCAATGGTAATGTTTTTCTATCACTGTGCAAAGGGACTCCAAGATCTAAAAACTGTGTATATTTGATCACTTGTAGGAACTGTGGAATCCAATATGTGGGAGAAACAGGAAATACACTTTTGGTTAGATTCACAGTTTTTGCCTTGTTGGGAGCTTTTAAGGACCAGCCTTGAATTTTACACATTTGATAAGTGAAGACTGGATGCTTAGTGACGAGAGCTGGGATAATCTGGACAGAATCTGCAGCCTGCATCTCCAAATCAGAAATGGCTTTAGATCTGACGCTAGCAGACAGGCATGCATGTCTCAGGGTGATTACACACTAACACATTGTGATTAATCACACACATTTGTATACATTTTATTCACAAGATTTAAAAAAAAAAACAAAAAACAAAACACTATACAAAAAGTGTTTTTGTGACAGGCCGCTAGTAACAAAGTGCTTAAAGATTTAAAATTGGTTCTTTCCCAAGTTTTCTGTTATGTGCACACACATTCCTTGACTTAGGTGCTTTTTAATTCTCCAACAATGGTCAGTGCCAAGTGTTTACACAAACAAAAAACAAACAAACAAAAAACATTACTCAGAAAATGGTCAGGTACAAGAACTGGACTAAAAAGGAGTGGAAAAACCAGATAATGTCCAAAGAAATACTTCAGCGTGTGGCTCACGACTTTTGCACAGTACTGTAAATGTTATTAATAATAATAATAATGAAAGATGTCAAAATGTAGCTTTCTCATTTTTAAAAAATTCCCATACACATTATTCTTTTCTTCTAGTGAAGGTGCCTCCTCCTTCTGACCTTAGGGTAACTAATTTCTCAGACAGTGACATCACGGTGCGCTGGGAAGCTGCAGCTGATGATGATGTTTCTTACCTCACTAAGTGGAGGCGACCTGAGACAGGTGGGGAAGAACTATTGGACTGTTGGAGTACATATTATGAAGTAAAAAATACAATGTCTCAATAAACTGTTGTCCTGTGTCTTAAGGAGCATCAGATATCACTGTCTGCACTCTATGGAGATGGAGCTCAGAGTGAAGCTGTGGCCGTATGCTACAGCACCTGTGAGTCACACATTTTCTGATCCTGAACATTTCTCAAACTCAGGAGGGGAGAGCCTGAAACCATTTACCTAAGTCACATTAGCAGCAGTCATATTCTGTCATATTGTGTCTCTATGTACAATATAGCATTACTAATACAATAACCTGTACGTCAATGAACTTCATTGTGTAATTGATGGCAGTTCTCAAAGTACTAGTCACTTAAAGGTTAAATTTCACATCTAAATTCTCATCTTTGAGTAACTAGAACTCTGAGCTATGAAATAAATGTAGTGAGGTTAAAGTATCAAATCAAAGTATCAAATTCTCTGTTATACTTTACATTTATTTTCTAAAAAAACACTTTGCTCTGCTGCCAAAATAATTTCCTCCTATAAAGGAAGAAAGTGAGTGTTAAGTGTCGTTAGCTGTGGTACTTTATCTCTTCTATGATGTTGCTGCAGGCTCTGGTGGAGGCCCAACCAGCCTCACGCTTTCTGATGAGACTGCCGTCAGCATGGTGATCAGTTGGGTACCTCCCAATGCTCATGTCCTCCAGTATCACGTGTCCTACACAGCATTGACTGGAGCTGATAGCCAGGATCACACTGTGAGTGGGTCGTAGTCATCACATCTTCACCTCTTCTGGGCTTCAGCCGGCTGTCATGTGTCAGAATTCCAGAAATTCCACAAGTCCCAAAACTTTAAATGAGTTCTGACTGTGTTGGGATGATAGTGTTGTTTGTTGTCTGCAGGTGCTGGTCCCTGGTGGAGAGAAGCAGGTGATGCTGGAGTCACTGCAGCCAGATGCACGTTACAGCATCTTGGTCACCGCTGAGTACCACAACAGAGAAGGAGGCAGCGGTTCAGCTCAGGGCAAAACTGGTGAGTCAAACAAGGGAAAGATGCCAAGACAGCTCAAGTGCAACTTCCAGTTAAGACCGACAGGCTTACATGCAAAAAGTGCAAATGTCCCATTACTTTACCCTTACAGGAGGATATGCATACTTGAAGGTTTCCACATATAGAAACATCAAGGTTTGTGGGCAGTATTGTTTCTACAGCACTACACGTACAGTCATTTTGGTCCAGAGACACAGATTCCTTTCTCTCAGACCACTCCAGTATCTGTGTGTCATGGAGACCAGTATCTGCCGTTGATGGATATCCTATTGTAATCCAGGATGTAAAAGGTATTCTGTAATCACGTCTACAGTGATGTGAAAAGGTGTTTGCCCCCTTCCTGGTTTCCTAGTGTTTTGCATATTTATCACACTTACATGTTTCAGATCATCAAACACATTTTAATATTAGACACAGATAAGACAAGTTAATACAAAATGCAGTGTTTAAATGATGATTTCATAGATTAGGGAGAAAGATTATCCAACCCCCCTGGTCCTGTGTAAAAACAAATTGCCCCTCTTGTTAAATGACGAGTTAACTGTGATTAACCAATTTTGGAAACCTCAGTTCAGTGTTACTAGACACACTCAGGCCTGATTAATTGCAGACTTGTGAATCAAGAAATCAGTTAAATAGAACCTGTCTGACAAAGTGAAACAGGCTAAAAGACCTCAAAAAGCAACACATCGTGTCACCAGCCATCCTCCTGGTCCTCAGTGTTAATGCCCACTTAACTGGGTCCTTCAGTGGAAAGGCTCAAGCAGAGGAAGCCTAATATAACAAGATGAGACTGACAAATATTCTATTTGAATGTTTAAAAAGAAAAATATCACAGTATTTATGCTTTCACTGAGCATATACCTGCATCAATGATGAACTCTCAAGGCTGAAAAGTCCTGGCCTCGGTCAGCCACCGTCCACTCACACACACACGGCTCACATCACCAATCCCTGACTGCTTGATCATAACAGCAATTGGGCTGCTGGGAACATGACGGCCGTTCTTCTCGATGTTAACAAGGTGCTCACCAATCTCCTTGGGAACAAAGGAGATTCCTAAGACAGACAAAACAGATACTGGCTGACTCACACACCTGAGCCCATCATCTAATCACGTCTTCCCTGTTAAAGATGTTGCCGGGACCGCAGGAGAGGGTGGTGTGTGTGCTACAGGAGCAGTGTGAAAGCCAATAAAAACGTGCTAAACTGCAACGCTGCTGTTGTCGGGTCTTCATTGTCACACATATATCCTTACTAAATTGACTGCATTTTTATTGCTTCAGTTTAGGCATCTGATCAGAATGTTTCCAGGCATGTAGACTTATAGAAAACCATTATCAGTGTAAGTGTAAGCGTTGCTGCAAAAACCCTCCGCACTTGTACCTGCAATATTTCAGCCCAGCCATAGCGCCAGGCGAAGCTCATGACCCTCAAAACATGGAGCGCAAACTCATTTGTGCATCCACAGTGAAGTCTGTTGTTGCCTCACAGAAGACCCCTAAAAAACAGGACATAGAACATACATTACACAGTTGTATCTCTAAATATAATCATAAGCCCATATAACCTTCAAAATGAGACCAGTCTACTGTAATTTAGGTTTTACACAGTTCAGCTGGCAGCTGGCAGAGTTCCCTTTATTCCCTTCATAAAGTTACTCACACAAGTTTGGGCCCTGATTTGATCTGAATTCTGCAATAATCTACACTATTGGACAGACGAGCCAAAAGATCAGATCACCTTCTTTGAATAAAGCTGTGGTGATAACGGGGAGGAAGAAACAAGCACCAGCACAAGCTGGTCTTTGCCAACAGCTATCTCTGCCAGAACAGAGACCAAAGAAAATACACTGACACCTCTGATCTGCTCGAAAAGCTTAGATTCATTTAAAAAAAATAATAAAAACATCAATATACTGGCAACCGTACAAGGTGGGGGGGAAAGCCATCGTAAAAACATTCATGCTTAGACAAACATCCATCCGTCCATCCATTCGCTTCCGCTTATCCTTTTCAGGGGCGCTGGAGCCTATCCCAGATGTCATAGGGCGAGAGGCGGGGTACACCCTGGACAGGTCGCCAGTCTGTCGCAGGGCTAACACACAGGGACAGACAACCATTCACACCTAGTGACAATTTGGATTATCCAATTAACCTATCCCCACAAGCTGCATGTCTTCGGATGGTGGGAGGAAGCCGGAGTACCCGGAGGGAACCCACGCAAACACGGGGAGAACATGCAAACTCCACACAGAAAGACCCCGGCCTGATGGTGGAATTGAACTCAGGACTTTCTTGCTGTGCGGCAACAGTGCTAACCACCGTGCCACTGTGCTGCCTGACAAACACTTAAAAGCAAAGTTCAAATGACAGCTCAAAAGGACCTGTTTACATTCGCGTACCAACTACAACCCTGTTTATTCATGTTTATTCTTGTTTTTAAATCCTTGCCATTGTGATTTGAATTTTGATCTTGTCAATTTCGTCAAACATTTTCATAAAAGTGTTATGAAGAGTTGTTCCATGTAGTATGACGGAAAACATTCAGACCGTATTATAGACCAATAAACTAAATAAACGGACTGTTTTTTGTTAGCACTCTCTGACTTTGTGAGGCAGTACAGGTATTCTTACCACTGCGGCTGAGTCCTGGTCCCTCTGCCTTGAGAAGGATCCACTTTGACCCTGAAGGATGTCATTGGAATAGCCTAAACGCAAACAGCCTTTGTCCTGATGGCAGAGGACAAAGGCTGTGTTAGCATGTTACCTTTGCAGGTAATGCTCTACAGTCATTTTTAGCCTCAAACAGCAGGTGGGTTAAATAAGTTTCCCTGTAATATCTGTTGTTTGGAATATTTCTTTGACATGAGCATATGTTTGCGCTCTTTACTCTCACACACACAGTTTTATGGAGCTTTACCTTGACCAGACTCCGAGCAGTCAACAGTGAAGTATGTCGGCTGGAAGGCTTGGAGGCCCGTATTTGCCACTCCAGGGTCAGAGACCTTCACCTTGTTTGGATGACAGCCTGCTCCGATATTCATCTGTGGGCACAAACACCAAAACTCAAGAGACTTTTCAGTGAGAAGAAAAGGCAAACCCTGCATGCAAGAGTGAAAGTGAGTGCATACTCACCCTGAATGGACTCTCAGTCTCCCCAGGAGACCATCACAGTCTGCTTCACAGGCTTACGTGGGGTGTAGGTGCAGGTGTATGTGCTGTTGCCATTATCCTTAACCTGGACATCCACAGAATTGACTTCACCATCCTGTGCAGAAGACAAGGGATTAGTTCAATCAGATTTAACACACCGTAGTTTTCGGACCATAAGGCGCACTGTTGATGAACAGGTCTGGTTTTATACATGAGGCGTACTGGATTATAAAACGCATTAAGCGAAACAAAACAGTCAGATAAGTCAAACTTTACTCAACTCTTTCTTCTAGCTTCCTCTACTTCCGTACCATTGATTCATTAATGTTGAAATCTCTCGCAGCTGCTCTATTCTCATGTTCTACTGCGTGACTGACAGCCTTGAGTTTGAAATCCGCTTCGTAAGCATGTCTCTTAACAGGTGCCATTTTGGGGTCCTTATCCACACACAATACAGTAATATTATGTTGAAGCGCAGCGCGTATCACTCCGCGAGGCTGCTGACTACGTAACCATGATGCTCCGACAATCCATCAAGCGGTGCGACTTCGTAGCTTACCAAAGTCGTACTAAAACATTTTTTGACAGATTTTGAGCGCCGTGTATTACATAAAATCGGTTCAAGGTCAGTAAGCACAACCAGAATTCATACATAAGGCGCACAATTAAAGGATTTTAAGTGCGACTCATACTCTGAAAAATACGGTACATGCAATATATTTAACATATTTGTGGTCATATACAAAGCCAGATATACCTGGGCTATAATTTTCAGAGGAGCTTTTCCTCCTTGCTTGGCATCAACTGTGAATTCAGTGGGTTTTCCAACAGCCAGACCACTGCTCTGAAGGCCTGGACCGTACGCCTTAACCTAGAGAAAACAATTTTAAACAAACAATTAAAAAAGGAACAAGTCAAAGATCTACTACAGCCAAAGAAGATCATTTACAGACTTAGCGCTGTGAAAAATATTTGCCTCCTTTCTGATTTCGTATCTTATTCCATATTTGTCACACTTACACGTTTCAGATCAATACATTTATAATATTAGACAAGAATGTGTAATATTAAACGGCAGTTTTCAAGGGGAAAAAGCTATCCAAACATACTTGGTCCTATATGAAAAAGTAATTGCACCTAAAACCCGATACCTTGTGTGTCACCTCTGACACCAAGAACTGCAGCAAGCGTTTGGTGCTAGAGGTCACATTTTGAGTTTGTAAAGATATTTAAGGTAGACACACGTAGTTAGCGGCAGGTGTGTTGTTGATCGAGAGGGCTTAGCCTCTACAGGAGAGCTTTCAGCCATGAAAAGTGTGTCCATCACAAGCCCACCACCATGATCTCAGGTCTTGAGGCAACAATCATGAAAACTAATCTTAACTGAGAGTGTTGGATGTCCTCATTGTTGCAGAGCACATGGACAGCATACTCACCTGGTTCTGTGGGCCAGCAGCACATGTCACACCATCCATCACCCTTGTCATCACATTCAATCTTGGTCTGAGAGAAACCTGAAGAGAAATAGAGCAACTTCAGAGAAGAAACTGAAGCTGATCAGCACATGCTTCCGATCGCTCGTATTTAAACTGCTATAATAACTTGTTGGTCTATAATATGTGAAAACATATATCAAATGTATCCTTCATGGATGAAATCAAGTCATCTTGAGCCACAAACAACATTCCTATAACAAGGTCGAAGCTGCAATGAGTTTTTGGTAGTGACTTTTATATATGCTTTATTTATCTAGTTCCAACAATGGGTTGACGTTAAAAAAAAGTGTTTGTTAGTTTTTAAAAAGCGTAATCTGTGCAAGAGGACAGCAGATGTTGCAAGAAATCTAAGAATAGTTGTTTAAAGTTATTTGAAGTGGACAAAGAGGATAAGGCGTTTGTAAACCCTGTTGAGGAAGTCTATCTAGCAAGATATGTAAAGATATTGGAGATTAAAAACCCCATAGGGAAACATAGGAAATAATTATTTGTCAGGCAATGACTTGTTGGCAGAAGAAGAGTGGTCCTTGGTAGCCATGACAAGAAGGAGGTCCCATAAATCAGGCTGGGCTGTTTGTTGCTGGCAGGTAAAAGAAAAACAGAGAAAAATCAAAATCAGGGAAGTCCAGGCTGAACAAGGTTTATCCCTCGAATTTTCACTCCAAGATCCCTGCCTGGACCTCCCCCTAGCAGATAAACATAGAGAGGCAGGTGAGCCGAGGGCTCGAACCTGAGCCTCTATGTTATGAACCTGCTAGCCACCACATAGCAGAACGTGGAATATCCTTGTATTAAAGAGCGCAAGGTGCACATCGGGCACCCAGCCTTTCGCAGGAGACCACACATTTTTACACTCAAATACTCACATTTCACACACTCACACCTGCTTTTTTTCCCTGCCCACCTTTTTCTCCACTTATTTATCAACAACCACTCCTTTTTCATCTCTGCTACCTTGCCTTTATTACATCCTCTTAGCTAGCATCAGTGACCGGAGAGCAACAACAGCAACCCAGTGCTTTCTCATCATTTCTTTAGTCACGGTCAATTCATTGGCCTCTACGGATTAGCTAAAGCAACTTTACAAAACAAGTTTCCCCGAAGAGCCCAGTTGTCATCTTAGCTGCCTAGATTTGAGGACCTAGCTAAGGACGGTAGTTACGGACACAAACACATGTAACTTACGGAAAAAAAGCCTGGGTCCCTCTGTCACTGTGCTTATTAGGTGGTAATAATTGATGTAAAAGTGTCGGAGACAGTGTGAAAAATGAAGGCAGAGTTGGTAGCCTGAAGAGAGAAAGTTGCAAGTTGTGGAAGGTGGAGTAATAAGCAGCAAATAGTTGAGGAATGAAGAGCTGACAAGCATGGTATTTTGCGGTAATAAAAGGAAATAAGAGAGCAGGCGGAGGAGTTGGCAGAGCAGGAAAAGGGAGAAGCGACTTGGCTTCTCCCCGCCCCCCAAGCAATGGCGTGGCAGCGAGTCCGTGAGGGATCGAACTCGGGCGCTCAGATTGAAAGCGCCACTTCTTACGTCTACGCCAAACGACCAGCCGCGAAAGTAGGAAAAAAAGGACATTTATCTTTTGTTCGGCAATACTTGTTTTTTGTGTGCAAAACATGTATGGTGCTCGGTAAAGATGACACGCCGACTCACTTCTTCTTTTTGGTTTTTTTTGGTTGACAAAGTTGTTTTCATATAAACCAATGTCAGTGACGTCATTCTATCCACTACCACAGTAAGGAAAAGCCTGAATCCGTAGATCTTTTCTTTCTTTTGTTGTCTAAAACACAAAAATCGCCAAACAGTCAGCTCACAAAGTTGCAGCTTGGTGCAATTGGCAGAACGCCAATGACTTAAAGCATTTAGGTGCAATATCTGCCACAAGACATGTGTGCTAAGCTAGCTAAATTAGTTCTGTTAGCGAATCAGTGACTATGTGCACGATAGCATATCATCCGGTGCGGAAATCCTGTGTGGAGCTTTGTTTCCGTGTCCATTCGCGCCCTGTTAATGTCCAAAGAAGTTAGCCAAATGAATGAATTAAGCGTCGATTACATTTCTATAATGTCTTGGTCATTTACCCAATATATCTGTAAATGATGTTCACGACTTGTCATATTTGCCCCCACGCCTCAGAGCAAAGGAGAAAAGGATTCAAATGTTATATTTCTCAGCTGTCCCTCGTTATTGCGGTGTTATGTTCAAAAATAACCACGATGGTGAAATCAAGTAGCCAATTATTTTTTGATGCGTGGACATCGTGGACATCCAGTACTGCACTTTTAATTTAGAAGGTAAGTCACAACATACCCTCATACATACTATGTATAGAAACCTCACCAGCAATCGTTCATTTTTTGTGTGGCTTTTTCACGTTGTACATGCTGTGTAGGTGTGGACACAACGGAAACATCTGTGACTGTTGTTCACCTGTAGTTTGAATGCAACATTTGCCTGTTTAAAGAATAAGACCATCACTATACAGAGATGTGCTTCTGAATGTGGACGATGTGTCTTATGCTGCAGTGATGCAGTTCTGCTTGTGTGAGTGATGCAAACAACCAATCGATCTAAACCTTTAAATGTCAATCACGTGGTTACCGGCTACCGGCGAAAATAATCGGTACGGTAAACCAATTTCTGTTTTAGCGCATTTGCGCGCTGTGTGTTTTTGTGGTCTTCTTTTGTGGCTAATTTAGTGAATTTTGGTCTGATCGTGGTGAAACTTGGTGTGTGGAGTCAGTGATAGCTCTGGGAGCTAACCAGCCTATCTTTAAACGTCAAAATCTATCATTAGATTTTTTTGTGACACAACAGGTGAGTGTTCCCACCTTCTGCTCTTTGGAACTTAACGCAATCTTTCCATTTTCAAGTTTTGGACATGATTTTGGAGTATATCTTCGCAGTAGCGATTTACCGCAAAGTAAAGCTACCGAAATGTGCAACCCCACATCCGGCCTCAAACCAGGAAGTTAGCATTTTCTCGTGCACATAGTAAGTTCAAGCTCCTCACATATCATCATCCAGGGTACAGTCATTGCTGATGAGGAGATCCCATGCAGGCAACATTAAGGCAGTGTAACAAGTTAAATATGCACTATTTGAAGGTATTTCCTAATATCTAACATAAAAAAAGGCAGTTTACATTGTAAACTGAGAAAAAAAGGCAGTTTACAAAATCCTAAACTAATAGATTTTAAAATAATGATAAATGTTTGCCTGCAACTGACACAGCCAACACAAATGTCATTGAATAAAGCAAACCCTGTGATAACATGTTTTTGTTTTTCTAGAATAGAAGAAGCACATTTTAAAAAGCCAGTAGGAATAAATCTTTGTTGTTACTGCATGATTAGAATGAAGTACAACAAGTCTGGCTGGAATCAGAAGTGGTAATCTGTGTACTGTGCTAGTGATCTGCATAATTCACCTTAGATGGTCATCTGTTTGGATGGCTGAAGTGGGTTAACGACACAGCTAATTTCATCAGGCTGCTACTGAAACATCTAAAATGATCTGCATCCACGATCCACCAGCTCAACAACATCTGTCAGCTGTGCTCCAACTGGAGGCCTTGGCCTGCTGTGCTCAGGCGCTGGGCCGCGATTTCCGTCCCTTGTTGACGACCTGCTGTATCCTGTGCTGGAGAAAGCTGGTGAGGAGACGCTGCTGGTCAGCCAGCGGCGCTGAGCTCCAT